>NW_015164694.1:477990-493996 GCF_001447785.1 Gekko japonicus
ATCCCGGCGGCCGCCGCAGCCGCCCGTCGCCTCGAGCCCCCGGGAAGATCCCGCGCAGGCCGTCGCTGCCGGTGGTCACCTCCAGCCACCCCTCCGCACGTCGTCCGCCTCCTCCGCTGTGCCCCAGGCGGCCGCCGGCCTTAGCCCGGCGCCCATGGCAGTCGCCTGCCGCCTCTAACCGCCGGGAAGATCCCGCGCAGGTCGCTTGAAGCTGCGTCTGAGGTGGGACTCAGACGACGTGGCCAATGGGATGTGGGCAAGCCGTTGACGGACAGGCGAGCCATCCATACACTGTAGGTGCGCATTACGTGACTTTGCGTCTTACAGAATTATATTATAGGGAGAGATTGCTTGCCCATGTGATCTCTCTTGATCATTAAATGAGCTTTATTTGCTCTTATCTCATTGGCTCCTGGGG
This sequence comes from Gekko japonicus, assembly GCF_001447785.1. Classification (NCBI taxonomy): domain Eukaryota; kingdom Metazoa; phylum Chordata; class Lepidosauria; order Squamata; family Gekkonidae; genus Gekko; species Gekko japonicus. The sequence goes on from NW_015164694.1 coordinate 478,409, forward strand.
TCATCACTCATCACATTCATTGTGTTCCCTGAGCAAACATTCACTGAGTCCCCTGAGCACTTGGGCCATGCTGTAATGAAGAAAACATCCTAAACTGAGGTAAAACAGCACAAAACTAGAGCAGGAGAGCTTATGGCAAAGAACAGGCATGAATATTCTGAATGTTTGTCCATTGCTTTTGAGAGTCCTTTCAATATTTTTGTTATTTAAAGGCTGTGCTCACAGGGAGCTTTGCTAGGTCTCCACTGAGCTATGTCTCAGGATCATCATGGCAAGGACATTTAAAATCAGCTGCATTTCAAGTATGCATGCTACTTTTTGAGCTGCAAAGTTCATCATGTTACATCATGCTCAGAACCAGGGGTCATTTCGTAGAAAAAGAGCTAGGGGGACTCATTAGCATAACTCATTAGCATATGCCACACACCCTGACATCACCGGAAGTGTGTCCTCCCCACAGCCGGCGGCGACCTCCAGCGGGCACCAGCAGGGAGCTCCAGGCCCCGCCCTCCCGCACCTCACTCGGGGGGATGGCATCCCCCCCAAATGACCCCTGCTCAGAACTGACTTGCTTGAGCTACAGTTTCCAGGTGAAGATGCAAGAATGCACACAGTATGAATGCACACAGTATTTCTGTTACAATTTGATTCATCCTGCACACTTGGTTTTGAGAGTTCGGCCTGCAAAATGGGCAAGGCTAAAGACAGAAACCACATAATCTCCCTCTCCTATAACCCAGCAGGATCTGAACAACCCCCCAAAAATCATTTTAATAAGTTACTTTATTGTCTGTCAGATTAGTTAGATATATAGAGACATGCACAATGTATTTGCCCTTCAGAATAATCCTGCTTAATACCACATTAACATTTTGGAAATGTTTGGAAGTGTAGCTTGCAATATGAGATCAAACTGGAATTCCAAAAAGTGACTGTTCTATCATCACTGTGTGGAATAATATTCATTTTCTAACTATGAATTCACCCCTTGAAAATTATAGTCAGGGGGGCCATCAATCTATGTAGATTCAAATATATATTATGCATAATTATTTTTATATTGACTACTATTACTGATTACTTTAGGTGTATAAGTGTGATTGTTCGAAATTTTACAGGGCCACTAGTCTCCAGTCAGTATACAATTGGAGGTTGCAATTAATAAAGTATCTGAGATATTTAAATTAATTTTGTAACCTGAGAACATGCCATAATTTTCTATTAGTGTCATGTTGGCTGAAAGCGAGATGAGACAACACTAAAATTTCATCACACATACATAAAAAACTTATTTCTCACCATGCTAATACCTGTTGCCTGCCCTCTCATTTAATCATGCAGCTCTTGAACTAAATCATGAAGAAGGGACAACAGGACAATCCTGTATTGTCATGTATATGAAATGGTTGGAATCCAAATCTATCTCATTGGTTGTAATCCTAGAAATGAGACAGCAGTACAGTAATATCCTTTGGTTAAATTCTGGTTCCATAGGTGCTATGGTACAAAAGATTCTAAGGAATTTTGTTAAACCTGTTCTCTGGAGCCATATCATCAGTATTCTATTTTGTAGCACGATACCACTAAGCATGCACAAATGAACCTCAACCCCGATTTATTTTATTTAGATATTTATACCTTGCTTTCATCTGGATCTGGGGCCTTGCAATTTTTTGTAAAATAAATTCATATTTTAATTTCAAATATTGGTAGTGAAAATACCAAATAGTCTCTCTGATGGTCTAATAACCTGGGAAGCAAAGAAGTCCAAGATTGCATTTGGAGAAGAAAATAATATTTCTATATAAAATTAATAAAATTGATACAATTGAGCTTTAATGACATTTTGAGTGAAATGCACCTTTCCATCCTTATCTTTAATAGAGCCTATTATATTGCAACTATGAATTTACTGAAGCTGATAAGCGAATAGCCTACCTGCCTTTCTCACTTGATTTCCAAAATGCTTAAGACAGACTAATGCAAATGCAGCCCATCAAGAATACAGCTTATTCACCTCATATACGAACTTTAGCAGACAATCATACTTATCAGAACCAGAAAATGTACTATAAGAGTCTTGGGCAGAATAGAACTGGAAATCTAACCATACAATATTCAACAAACTGACACCCTTCTACTACCATTAAAGTCAATGAGTTTAGAAGGGTGAAAGTCTGCTTGGGACTGCACTGTAAATTGACCAGGTTCATCCATTTTGCTTTTTCCTACATGATACATAGACTATGTTTATCATTATTGTCCTTATTTCTCAGGAGTACAGCTACTTCATTGGCCTGATAGCATTTTTGATGACACTCTGTACTTTTTGACTCTGATTCTGAGAGACTTTAAAGACATTTCTATGTTGGCTTGCCATAGACAGACAGACAGACACACACACACACACACACAATTTCAGAGTGCATTTTGAGTTGTTGTGGGAGGAAAAAAGCAATAAAATCACATTTCATGGGTGGAAGTCCTTGTGCCTGTGAAAACATTAGTCTGGATCCAAGCCACTGTGTCTAATCTGAAGCACAAAGATCAGAACCCTTAACATAGAGCACAATGTAAGCATTATTCTGTAAAAGAAAATAGTTTCAGAACCATTCTGCTCAGAATAGTTACACAGAACAAGTGAGGACCCACAAGAAACTTGGGGGAGCAGCTATCCCATTCTCCCCACCTCTGCTTCTTCAGCTCTCCCCCTACTTCTCTCACACTATTTCTCCTTCCTGTCATCCCTTTTCTTACTCTTCTTTCTCTCCCCTCCATGCCTATAACTTCCTTTCTGCCCCCAACCCATCACTCTTTCTACCACTGTCACTCTCCTGGCCTCCCACCTACTCCCCCCCTCAGCAGCAGTGGCAGCAGCCACTCTCCAGGAATCACAAGTATGGCTCAAATACAAAGATCAATTCCTCTTAGGGTTGCCAGCTCCATGTTGGGAAATTCCTGGGGCTTTGGGGGTGGAGTGTTGGGAAAATGATGTTTGAGCATGGAAGTTACCTCAGCAGGGTATAATACCATCAACTCTACCCCTCAAAGCAGTCTTTTTTTCCAGGGGAACTGATCTCTGTCATCTGGAGATCAGTTGTAATTCTAGGAGATCTCCAGCCCTCCCCTGGAGGTTGACAACATTAGTTCCCCTGGAGGAAATTACTGCTTTGAAGGGTGGAGTCTATGGCATCATATCTCTCTGAAGTCCCTCCCTGCCTCAATCCCCACCATCTCCAGGCTCCACACCTCAAATATCCAGGAGAGTATGCCCCCTATCTGTGGAAATAAGCATCAGCATGCAGAGAGGAGAATTAGATATATATATATATTATTTGATAATTACCAATAAAATATAGAAAAGAAGGTCCTCATTTAATTGATTAGTCAGGAGCCTATAAATTGGTTTGAAGTGCACCAGTAAGAGATGAACCTAAGGTTAGATTACAGATGAAGCAGTCATAGCATATTAAACAAAAGCCCTGACTGGAATCCAGCAGGACCATCAGTAAATAAATTTACAGTTAACAATCAGAGGCTACCTGTATGCAGGACTATGAGCTTTCATTGGAACACAATTCATTTTTAAGAGTCTTATGGCACTTTAAGTATTAATACATTTATTATGGTATAAGTTTCCATGAGCCATTTTGTCAGGTACAAAAGAAACCGTAATATAATTGTGTGATCACTTTGAAATTCCCCTTTGCACTGTGATATAATCAATACACATTGGTAAAGTGTAAGGGGGAAGCAATTATGACCTGAAAACTGCAGGAAACTGGTCATAATTCAAATGTTACACAATTATCCAAGTTAAACTAGAAGGCTGGTGAAACTGAACTTGGGATATATTGACCTCCTTGAATAAGAAAAGAAATGGAATAGTGACAATGTTTTCATTGCTAAATGAAGTCCCCATCTGCACTGCAGAATAAGCATGGAGGTTTCTACTTTTTTTGCATTGTGACTAGGAATGTGCATCGTAATCTGTTGTCTCAGTAGCACAACAGTTGCATATTGTTGTCCCTTGATCATGGCTCATGTTCAGAGTGTATATGGGATTCATGTCCCGTATGGTTGACCCAGTAGTAGTAATAAACCTTCTCTCATTAGATAGAAATATTGACTAATTATGGGTCTTCCTTAAAGTTTTGCAATTCTAAGGCCCACTTAATAACATCTGGGATGAGTCTGCAAAACTTCCATCGACAATAAATTAAAAGACATTATGGAAGGGCTGGCAGCATTGTCAGGCAAGGCTAATCTCTTATTTTTGGACCAAATTAAAGTGTAGTTCAAAAAGGCAGCACAGAGTCAACTGGTTCATATTTTGGAGGCAATATATATTTACTGAAAATGAAATCCTAATCACAGTGTTATTTGAATCATGTTGAAATGTTCCACCTGAACACATAGAGCCTTTCTTGATTTACTCCACAAAGTTTCTAGGCATTATTTCTTTTTCCTGTGCTAATGACAAGCCATCAAGCAACACAGCTCTGACCAGATTTTCCAGAAGGCCACAGGCGTAATTTTCATTCATTTACCCTTTGCCAAATCAAACTACCATTCCTTATCAATTGCCAAGAATACTGCTAAAGGATACCTCACATTCTTAAGGCAAACTTCTAACAATCTATAATTGCTACTGTCTCTAATGGCATATACCAGGGATGCCTTATTAATAAATGGTTGTCTAGACGTACAGGGCACACAATGTTTTAATCATCAGTGACCTATGGGTTTTTACTTTGGGAAGTACTGTTTGCACAGCTTTACTGAACTGAAAGCACAGAAGAAGAATATACCTGCTTGATCATCAAATGTAAATATATGAGCTCTGTTACAATCCTCTCAGGCAGGGTATACATTTTATAAATTTATACTTTGTGGCGTCCTCTTATTTGGGGGGACTGGTTTTCACTTTAAATTATACTTCGTGTTCAGAAACAGGGTAGTTTCTGCTGCCACCAGGAATTTAAACAAATTCCAAATCTTCTCTCATTAGCTGTTGTTGGTAATGTGACCCAGTGTCCGGGCTTTCAAAGGTCTATGTGGCCCTGAGGAAGGTTTGAACTGAATTCTGGGTTAAACTCAAACAAAATATGATTTATTGAATTTTGGAACAAAAATGAGTTCCTGGTTAATTGTAACTGTTATGGGGAAGAGAATCTGGTAAAAGAAACTGGCAAGGTATCACACACAGTCTTTTGATCATAAGATCCCTCTCTGACAGGAATCACTCTTTCACTAGGCAGACACTGGCAAAATTCTTTGTATTTTTGACTTTCTTTCAGATCTTTAGAGTTTCACTTTTGAAGACATATATACTGCACTCTAAACTCTTTAATTTTCCACACAGACTCTATCAATTCTGGGAAGCTGCTGCCAGTTTGGTGTAGATAACAATGAATTGGTTTCAACAGGGTAGGGCATTTGACCTGTCAAATAATGGTCAAATATTTTCAAAGCATTACCCTTATAAGAATGAATAAAGTACTTTAATCATCAACAATAGATTTGATATTTATATTAATAATATTAACTCTAATTGTGGAACAATGAAATTACTTTAAAAAGATGTATATTGTTTTTACTGGGTCTTATGTAAGCCACCCTGAGCCTGCCTCGGTGGGGAGGGTGGGGTAAAAGTTAAAATAATAAATAAATAATAAATAAATATATATATATAAATCTCATTAATCGTGTCATGCAAAAAAGGGTGATTGGCTGGCCAATCACTCAAGAGAAGTCATGACACTCACTGGTACTCACAGGATCCTCAGCATGTTAATCGATATATCTAAGTCTCAACATGGCCAAATCTGTGGATACTTAAATCCAGAGACTGGAGCCATGAACAAACAAGATAGGTCTTTCTACAAACCTGAAAATATGCCCCAGGGTTTGCAGAAAAATCATAAATCATATATATGCTAAAAGGCTGCTGACAAGCCTGTCCAACAGTAGTGAATTCCAGACAATAGTGAACAATGCCCCCTTCTCTTACTACAAACTCTTCAGAGACCTTGTATAACTGATCAGTTGCTGTACAATAATATTGTTTGTGGTTTTGTTTCTTGTTACACAATTGCTAATGCTATACTTATGCTTTGTGTAATCCACCTTGAGTCCAAGTGAAAAGGGTAGACTATAAATAACCTAAATAAATAAATAAACAAATGTAACTCCAGCCAAGAATCTGTTGTCAAGAATTTCATTCAAAGTGACTTCGGAGTATGTAATAAATTGCCATTATGCCAACTGGAGGCAGACATTTGAGACTTTTGGGAGGAGGTTTCCCTGTAATAATCTTTTCTGGCTTATGCAAAATTTTAAGAAAAGCTTCAGAGTTCTTAGTTTCAAAATCTCATATAATAAGGAACTGGGCCTGCTATAAGTATGCTCAAGCAAAATAAAATGGACTTGGTTGTCAATCGAACAGCATACAAAGCTCCATTCATAACAAATCAAATAATAAAACATGCTGTTAGGATTATTCATAGAATTCTCCATCACATTCAGCCAAGAAATATATAGTTTAGGTTTTTCTCATTTCTTTTTACTGCTGTGGTATCCTCACTGTATCTCAAGCAGCAAGAGAAGCACCTCTCAAATCACTCTGCCATGAAATAGCTATAGCCACATTTACCCAACTCTGTATTGTCCCAGTTCAGTGGCTTCCATGCAAACTTAGAAAATGCACTTTGCACATGAAAGTCTAAATGTACAAGGGTTGTGTTATTCTCCCCTGTGAATCAGTGACTGTTCCATAAGATTCCACAAAATAATGGTTGTAATTGATCTCAAAATGGGAGACAGCAAACCATGGTTCAGAATGACTGGGAGGAACAGGAATTGATGCAGAAAACTGCCCAGATCCTTTTTGCTGAATAAACACTTAACTCAAAGTGTCAAAATGTGGACCTGTAGCTTGTAGCCACAGTGGTGCACAAAGGGGTGTGGCCACACCAATAATTTTTCATGTACTTCCAATAAGCACCTGGAGTCTGTCACAAGTCTTCTGTCAACAATTTCCTTCCCTTCTCTTCTCTCCCTCCCTCCCTCCCTCCATCCCTCCCAGGCTTTATGAATGAGGGAGAGATTCTCCTTCTCTCCTTCTGCCTCGCTCCCAGGCTTGGTCAATGAAGAAGAGAGTTTCTTTCCCTCCTCCCTCCCAAGCTTTCCCTTTGCACTTTGATTCCTGCACAGAATTGTTGATCCAGCTGTGCTCTAAAGCATTGGATATGGTCCTTTTCCTACCGTAGCTCTATAGCTCATACCAGTCATGGATTCCTCTGATTTGCAGCACAGAAGTACATTATTACATTTGTAGCACAATTTGATGAAGAAAGAAGGAATGCGAAAGGCAAAGGTGAAATGGAAAGATTTACTCAACTGAATGCAGATTTCCAGAGAACAGCAAGGAGAGATAAGGAGGCTTTCCCGAACAAACAATGCAAAGTAATAGAAGAAAACAATAGAATGGGAAGGACTAGAGATCTCTTCAAGAAAATTGGAGAAATCAAGGGAATGTTTCATGCAAAGTTGGCCATGATAAAGGACAAAAACAGTAGGGACCTAACAGAAGCAGAAGAGATTAGAAAGAGGTGACAAGAATACATAGAAGAACTATACAAGAATGATCTCAATGTCCCCAACAACCACGATGGTGTGATCACTGACCTTGAGCCAGACATCCTGGAGTGCGAAGTCAATTGGGACTTAGAAAGCATTACTGACAACAGAGCTAGCGTCAGGCCTGTAGCTACAGCGGGGCATTTTGGGGCCCGGCCCCCCAACTCCCTACCAAGGCCCCATGACTTTCTTTCAGCCCAGACCCCCTGACTCTCTGGTAAGATGCAATGGCCACAGTGAAGTCCTCCATACTGCTGTGACAGCTGCTTCTCCTTGCCTTCCCCCTGCGCCACACCCTTCTCCCTTGCGCTGCACCAATGAAGTTAATTAAATTACATTTAATTGAATTAGCCAGTGCTCCAGTGCCCCCCAAGGAATTTAAATGCCCCCTGACTTAGAATTCCTGGCTACGAGCCTGGCTAGCAGAGATGATGGTATCCACCTGAGCTATTCAAAGTCCTAAAAGTTGATGCTGTTAAAGTGCAGCGCTTAAATGCCAGCAAACTTGGAAAATGCAACAGTGGCCACAGGATTGGAAGAGGTCAGTTTACATTCCAATCCCAAAGAAGGGCAATGTCAAGAAATGTTCAAACTATCACACAATTGCACTCATTTCACATGCTAGCAAGGTCATGCTCAAGATCCTTATAAGGATATTATAGCATTGGAAAAAATGCAGAAAAGGGCAACTAGAATGATAAAAGGGTTGGAACACTTTCCCTATGAAGAAAGGTTAAAGCGCTTGGGGCTCTTTAGCTTGGAGAAATGACAGCCAAGGGGGGACATGATCAAGGTTTACGAAATTATGCATGGGATAGAGCATGTAGAGAAAGAAGTACTTTTCTCCCTTTCTCACAATACAAGAACTCATGGGCACTCCATGAAATTGCTGAGCGGTCAGGTTAGAACAGATAAAAGGAAGTACTTCTTCACCCAAAGAGTGATTAACACATGGAATTCACTGCTACAGGAAGTGGTGGCGGCTACAAGCATGGACAGCTTCAAGAGGGAACTGGATAAACATGGAGCAGAGGTCCATCAGTGGCTATTAGCCACAAGGTAAGTCCCTCCCTTAGGTTCCCCACATCTTGTCTATTGGGGTATGTAGCCAACCAAGGTTCAAGGCCATAAATTGACCTAAAAACCTTTTGAAAGGCCTCATCCAGCATCACCCCCCTGGGGGTCCCAAGGCAAATTCCCCCCACATTTTGGGCACGCTGATACCAGCATGGTTATCTCCACACCAACTTCACAGATACTGAAAGTGGCACTGCCTCATCACAGCAAAGCCACATCAACCCTGTGCATACCCTGTGTCTGAGCATTAGAATGTCTGAGCATTAGAACTAGGTAGAAGCCCTTTAAAGCTAAACTTGGACCACCACTGCTATATAAATATAGAGCCAGTTATCCCAATTTCTTACCATTGGTGTTTTCCCAATTCTGTCCCATTGTATATCTTTCTCCTTAATATTCACAAGCATTTTAGGCTCTCTGAACAGTAAAGAAAATTCCACATATTCCCCATGTCAAATCTTTAACTTTTTAGTGGGCAGAAATGGTTACCCAATGGCAACAAATGTCCTATGTAAGAGAAGTGCTTAACTTTATCCAGCAAATTTGCCAGATCCGAATGTCATAGAAGCTGTCTTTGAAAATAGGCTTAGAAATTGCTTCTCAGGTGTGTCACTGTTAGCCCCCTCCATCTGTGGTGCTTGAGAAGGTTTCAAGGTAGTGGCAACCATGGTGGAACGTGCCCTGAACCAACCCTGAACCAACCCCATTGTCCTGCTACCCCTTCTGGGACATCCTCCCCCCACTAGGACCCTTGTGAATGACCAGGAGTGGTGTGTCCTGACTGATGTGACTGACATGTTTCCTCATCTATCACCATCCCAACTGCTCCCAAATGGCTGCCTGGAGCAAACCTGGCAGATTGTGCAGGATATGCTGCTGGAATCAGACACTTCTGGAATCCCAGCTATATTTGAGTACCCCAATACCCCTTTTTCTGAAGAACTGATTGCCTCATCTAGAAGCCATGATACCAGCACTGTAATCCTGACATTCAAGGGATGTCAGGATTTTAGTAGCATGCTAGCCACTTTCCTAGGTATGGGCATCACCACTGCAGTATGCTCCATGGACACTCCAGGCTTTTGATTAGGCCGCTCAAGGACTTCAATCTTCTGTTGCATTTCTTGGTAACAATGCTGCAAAAGACACTTCGCTAAATAACTGAACAACTTTTAAATGCCTGTTGCTTTTCCCAATATAAGGTTCTTCATGAACAGTGCTTTCCTTTCATTTGAAAAAAAACTGTCTCAGGCACATCTTATTCAGGGATTTAAAGTCAGTGGTTCTTTGGAAGGGACTGAAGCACACATACACAGCTGCCTTATACTGACTGAGAACATCAGCCCATCAAAGTTACTACTACTCAGTCCTGCACACCAAGAAGATGTTCTGTCACGGAGCTATGGCCCATCCCCTCTTTTGCTGTGTAAATAATATTCAATTGTCTATATATAATTATTTTTTCTAGTTTTACTTATTGTTTATAATTTTATTTTAATTTACTTTCTTTAAACCCCTGACTAATTATGGAGAACCATGATTCATTCCTTAATGAGTTGTCAGCCACATACCTGTAGGAACTATATAAAACTTCAAAATGAATTTAAGAACAAGAGTCTAGTAGCACCTTAAAGACTAACAAAATATGTGGTCAGGTATGAATTTTTGTGTGTCACTGCTCACAAAAAGTTGCAAAGTTGATCTAAAATGCACTTTGTAACTAAATATTAAAAAAAATATCAACCTATTTAACTACCCCAACCAATTAACTTGGTATAGCCCCCTATTATTATATAGTTATACAGTATATATTTATTTCTTAATTATTTATTCAGTAGCAAACAACAGGGCAGCCTTGGACAAGGACAGGCTGCCTACAACCTAAAAACCCACAGCCAGTCTCCAGCTGTGACAACAGCCACAATAAACACCAGTAGCCAAGACTAGCCTTGAAAGCTGCTTTCCATTGGGTGGAAATACTGCTTGAGAGCAGCCATATAAAATAACAGCTGCTACTAAAACAGACTTCCAGGACAATGCCCACCTGCAGAATGGGAAGAAAAAGCCTCTAATAAACTTCTGCTGTACAGAATATCATCTCTCATACTACAAGAGACCACTTGACAAAAGGCCACCTGTAAGATCTGTATAAAGACCCCCCCCCCAATACCCAATCATGATGGGAAAGGACCCAGGAGTCAAAACTTTTATTACTGACCCTGCCCAAAGGCTGAAAACAGCTGGGCCAGGAGGTCTATAGCAAGAGAGAGAAGCTGCAGTTGCTGAAACTTTCTTTATAGCAATTCCCCCCTTCCAGGCAGAGAAACATGCCAAAATGTTCCCAAACACTCAAATGGGTGGGATGGAAGTTTGACAGACAGGGTCCTGGTAGCTACAAGACTTTATTATTCTCCCTCCCCAATAGATGTAAAGAAATGTGCTGAACTGGCAAGAGCAGTGGCTCAGTTAAACACCTTGAAACAGCACTAAAAAGAAGATGGTTGGGATTATAAAGATGAATTGGCTGGTGGGGCAGGTGAATCAAGGAAGCAGCTCAGAAAAGCAAGTGGGCAATCCAAAGCAGGGGAGAAGAGGGAGTTTTAGATGGATGTGGGGGCAGGGTACTAAAGCTCTAATTCCAACATGTGATAGAATTCCAATTCTATCACATCATAAATTTTAATGCACACCTGTGTTCACTCCCACTCTCTCTCTCTCTCTCCCCCCCACACACACACTGCTACCCTCTCTCACGACCAACCACCCAGTACTAAACCACCTATATATCTACATACATTGACCTTAAACAGATTTTCCTGTGAACTTGGGGGACCTCCAGGTTTGCAGAAAAATCTGAAATCTTAAAAAAACACATTGTGTGGGTTTAAATTTCCATGGTCTTGTTTTTAGCCGCAGCATGATATATCTGAACTTTAACCAGATTTCTTAGATTGCTCCTGGTCAATTTTCAAGTGTATTTCTTGTAGAAATATGGCTTATCTGACTTTCTTTAAAGTTTTCTAAAGTGCTCTCTCTTTAAATGGGCTATTCAAGTAATTTATGTTAACCAAAGTTGATTTCAGAAAAGATGTACTTTATGGGAATTTTCAAGAACATGATTAATTCAGCCTGTACTATATTTAAAAGATACCAAATCTCTTTTGGTAGTCCCCTCTTCTACTCTCTCCTCCAGTTGTGCCTCAATCAGAACTTCTGCTGACACTTCCTTCCCTGTATTTAGTAAGTCCAAAAATTTATTTGCATCAATTATAGATTTAATTACAATAGTTGTTTACTATATTGAACCAATAATTTTAATGAGAATCCCCATCTATATATAGTATTCTTTTTGTTTAGTCTCTTAGTTAAAAATTGAAGTTCTTTCCTTCTCCTAAGGATAATATCCAAAATATCTGAATGAATCAAAACATGCTGGCCATCAATCCTCAGATCTGGATTGGCTCCAGTGTTCCCTCTAAGGTGAGTTAGTGTGAGCTAGCTCACAGTTTTTTAGCTTCCAGCTCACATATTTTTGTCTTAGCTCAGAAAGAATGGCTCCAAAGCAAACTAATTTATGCAGCAGCCAAATCACTCACTCACAACTTTAATGCCAGTAGCTCAAAAAGTAGAATTTTTGCTCACAAGACTCCACAGCTTAAAGGGAACATTAAAATAGTTTCTGGGATTAGATTTCTAATAATTTTATTAGTGATTTTTTTCTCCTAGCCACTGTACTGCTAATTCTAAATGTTGTCCCAATTTTATACTTCTTCGCTGAAGTAAGAGCTCAAATATTCTGTATACAGATCAATAAGATAGTCTTCCAGTTAGATCCTTTCACTCTTTATAGATCAGATTTTCTTACATGCTATCTATTGCCTTGGTAAGGTAAAAGTAAGGTAAAGGTTCCCCTTGCTCAAAAGTCAGTCGAATCCAACCTAATTTGCCAGTCTAAAAGTTGGTTTACTTAACCCTTATCAGAAAAGCTCTGTATGTTATGCTAATTAGCATCAGAAGATCTTGTTACATACCAGGTATTTGCTGATGTTGTCACAGTGCAGTCCTAAGAACACTGAGTAGAATTTTGAGCAATCTTTCTCAGGATTGCTCTCTTAAGTGATATGAGCAGGGGTCGTTTCCTTCCAGAGCACCCCATGCTGGGCTGGCTGCAGAGGGGAAGGGGAGGTGGGCAGACATGGCCCCTTTCCCCTGAGCCCCTCTGCCTTTGCAGAGAGACTCAAAGGGGGAGATTTAAATCCCTGGCTTCCCTGCCCGATCTTCTCCAGGTACCGCCCAGCCATGGGGCACTTGGAGAAGATCGGGTGGGGAAGCCAGGCATGTCTGCCTCCCTGCCCTTCCCCTCTGCAGCCATCCCACCATGGCGGGTTGGCTGGAGAGGGGAAGAGGAGGCGGGCAGACATGGCCTCTTTTCCCTGAGCCTCTCCACCTTTGTGGAGAGACTCAGGGAAGGGGGGATTTAAACTCATTTGCATGGCTTAACTCATTTTAAACATGCCTGCCCTTTGTCAGGGGGTGTGGCATATGCAAATGAGTTATGCAAATGAGCTCCTGCACCTCTTTTTTCTAGGACATGACCCCTGGATATGAGTACTTAGTATTATCTGCTGTTGTGGCTCTCCAGGTAGATGTCTTTTCCAGGTCAGCTACTCAACATCCTTAGTTGGAGATGCCAGGAATTGTGCAAAACTCCTCATAAAAATATAGTCATCTGTTTTACCACTGGATATGGCTTTCTGTGAGGAGATAGCATTGCAGGCCATGTCCTATATTGTGATTGCAGTCAAGCAGCAGCCGTCAACAAAAGTACTTGCCCCCCCCCCAATTACAATCTTTCTATGCTTTGCAAGAATTGCTTTGAACTGTAACAATGGGATTCATTATTTGTGCTAGTTTTTTCAGAACATCATTCATTTTCCCCTTGTTACTTGCTCTTCAGTCACAACAGCTAAAAGGAAGGTGCCTTGATCTCAAAAGAAGGACAATGGTACAATATATGTTCCATCAGCTACAGGAAGAAAGGTTATAACCTATTTTGCACAAAATTCAATTGGGAGGGTGGGGGAGAGAGAGAATCTGTATTAACCCTGAAAGACACTGCAGTCTTTAAAGTTCCAGTTGGGCTTCTCTCTTTGTACTCTTTGTAAGTATTCATGGACCTGACAGAGATCAAGCATCTTCTGCTAAATGGTAGGAGACCTATTCCCCTTTGATATCATGAAGAACATCTTTAAAGACTTGCTGGGGTCTTTGTGGAAATCTCTGAAACATTCAATTTGAGAAACATTTTTTGACTTTATATAATTTACCTCACCACACAGATGTGCTATTCACACCATTTTTTTCCCCACAGCATACTTTATTTCTTATTTATCTGTATGTGAAGAAGTTATTTGAAGCCAAAGTAGTTTTCACCGTCACACACACTAAATAATCCACTTTCAATCCACTTTCAATGCGCTTTCCAACTGGATTTTGCCAGTTCACACAGTAAAATCCAGTTGGAAAGTGCACTTAAAGTGGACTGAAAGTGGATTATTTAGTGTGTGTAACTGCAGCCTTCTTCAGGCTAATTTAGACTTGAAGGAAGTCAAACCAAATTCTGTGTCTGCAGTAAAAAGGCAAGCATCTGAAGAAGGCTGGCATCAGGGCAAAGATTCAAGTTATTTGTCTGGACGTAAAATTCCCTATCTTGGGTAATATTTGCAGATTCTTAATTCTTGCATGCTGTATACTCATGGATGTGGGGATCTTTTAAAAAAACCCTGAAATTGACTCTTCAGTCTTTTCAGAACTTCAGTTACAATATCATACAGCAATGGCAGGAGGACCTGCAGGTCATTTGGAACACTGGAAAGCTGACAATGTCAAAGCCCTTGATCAGGTAGTGAAAAGCAGGCGGGTGTATTCCTGTTACTGAGCAATTCAGGCAGAGTATGGGAAGAAGGGGTAGTACAGAATCATTGTTTCTTGAATTAAGATCAAATTTAGAAAACTTTTGAAATCTGTTAAACATTCTGTTTTTATAAGGAAAAGGTTGTTGTTGGTTATTGCTTGTCAGCAAGCTGCCATTCTGTTTTCTGTGACCTCTGTGTACATATCCTTTCCCTGTTGCACCCGGCTTGGTTTCTATCATCCTGCTCCTGCGTTGGAATGCAAAAGATAACTGCTGGAGGTTGTGTGGGGGAGAAGATGCTGTAATGCTTGCCTATTGCTTTTCTCATGAGTACTGCACCTGTGTTTTGTCTGATGTTCTGCCTGGTTCCCATGGACTGGGCGCGCAACCGTTTCATTAGCCCGCCAGCGGGAAAGCCATTCATTGGATCTGTATCTGTTTGAAGTTCCTTTATTATGCTTGACCTAACTGTGTATCCCCAGTTCTAACAAAGAACGTGTTTGAGTATGTCTTCAACGCTTTGAAATAAATTTTGCTTTTCTTGAAAACGTGGATTTATTCTCGATGCTTGGGGATCCAACATATTGTTAGAACTCCCTTTTCCTATCGTTTCCGAATCTGGCAAGATCATGAGCGGAACTGAAGTAAACCTACTTAACACGGAGGGGGACTCAGGATCGGTCCCACAAACCTCCGCGTCTGTGGTGTTCACGACTGCAGCCTCGTTGGAGGGTGCCGTGGGGGGAGCGATTCCCCGCCTGCCTGCACATCTGTCTTGGCCGCCTCCGACCCCTTCGCACTGGGGTCCGCGGAAGACTCACCAGCAGGATGACTGGACTATGTACAACACCCAGGGCACCCGTGAGGTGTACTCCCGTCGGGGGAGCGGATTACGTGAGAGTCTGTTTGACAAGGGATTGTTCCCGGAGCCGGGGTCTACCTCGGAGAAGGGGAGT
>NW_015164694.1:496932-497048 GCF_001447785.1 Gekko japonicus
ATTTCATCCAGAATTTCGCGCAAATTGCCCTTCCCCTGACTGAGTTGCTAAAGACCAAAGGGAAGGGTTTTGATGCTACGAAACCAGGCGCCCCGCTTAAATGGTCCCCTGCTTGC
>NW_015164694.1:497433-514759 GCF_001447785.1 Gekko japonicus
CTCCCATCTGGGGGGGGCCGTGGTCACCCGGGCGCAAGCGCGAACGATTCCACACTCTGATGAGACTTCGCCTTCCCTGTTCCCTGTGGGGGGGGGGGCCTGGGTCCAGAAATATCTTTCTGCTTTCACTGCTGAGGATGATGCCTCCCAATTCCGCGTTCTGATGAAACTTCGCCTTCCCTTTTCCCTGTGGGGGGGGGGCCTGGGTCCAGAAATATCTTTCTGCTTTCACTGCTGAGGATGATGCCTCCCTTAACACATTGCCTGATTGTGTCCGTAGCCCTGAAGGTCTGATTTATTCTGGAGACAAACTGTATGTGCCTATTTCAATGAGGAGGGAGGTGATGGAGTCTGCTCACGGTTCGAAACTGGCAGGGCATTGGAGTTTTGTTAAATCTCTGCAACTCATCCGCAGACAGTTCTGGTGGCCACAGATGCGCAAAGACCTCTTGACTTTTGTTCGGTCCTGCCAAACCTGTGCCTTGACTAAACCCAGAGTGGGCAAGCCTCCTGGTCTTCTGCAGCCACTCCCTACCCCATCGAGACCGTGGGAAGTGGTGTCCATGGACTTTATTACTGACCTCCCTGCGAGCAAAGGGAACACTGTTATTTGGGTGGTTGTTGATTTATTTTCTAAGCAAGCTCATTTTGTGCCTTTTCCTTCCTTGCCTACAGCTCAGAGGTTGGCGAAATCGTTTATGTCTCACGTGGTGAAAATTCATCAATTACCTGCTAAATTAATTTCTGACAGGGGGACCCAATTTGTTTCTAAGTTTTGGAGGGAACTTCTTTCCATTTTAGGGGTGGAACAAGGGCTCAGCAGCGCGTATCATCCTGAGACTGACGGACAAACAGAACGAGTTAATCAGACCCTGGAGCAATATCTTCGTTGTTTTACTAATTATCAACAGAATGATTGGTGTGAATTGTTGCCTCTTGCTGAATATTGTTATAACAATACTGTCCATAGCTCCACGGGCATGTCTCCTTATAAAGCTGTCTCTGGTTACGACAGCCCCCCCCTCCCTTTCCTGGAGGGGATGGGCCAACGTCCTGTGGGGGATGCTGATACATGGTGTATGTCCTTGCAAAAAGCATGGCCTCTGCTATGCCAAACACTTGACGCAGCCAAGGCTGCTTACAAGACCCAGGCAGACAAGGGTAGGGTGGTGGGGTTTGATCTGAAACCTGGGGATCTTGTGTATGTCTCGACCAAGAACATTAAGATGCTGCGGCCTAGCAGGAAATTGGGGTGGAAGTTCATTGGTCCATTCAAAGTGCGTAAAGTCATAAATGATGTGGCGGTTGATGTTGTTTTGCCTAAGAATTTACGTGCTCTGCATTCTGTTTTTCACATGAGCCTGTTGAAGAAGGATCCTGGCCCGTCTCCCTGGAGACCATCAGTTACTCCTCCTCCACCTGTCATTTTGGAAGGGGATGAACATTTTGAGATCGCTGATATCCTTGATTGTAAAGTGAAGCGTGGTAAACTCTGGTACCTTATCGAATGGGTTGATTTCGGTCCCCAGCACCGCGAATGGGTGGAAGAAGGGGATATTCGGGCCCCTTACCTGATCCGTAGTTTCCACAGAAGGTTCCCGGACAAACCGGGAGGTCTCCCGCCCAGCCCGGGAGATCTCCCGCCCGACCCGGGAGGTGTGTTGTAAGTGTATTTTAAGGGGGGCAGTATGTCAGCAAGCTGCCATTCTGTTTTCTGTGACCTCTGTGTACATATCCTTTCCCTGTTGCACCCGGCTTGGTTTCTATCATCCTGCTCCTGCGTTGGAATGCAAAAGATAACTGCTGGAGGTTGTGTGGGGGAGAAGATGCTGTAATGCTTGCCTATTGCTTTTCTCATGAGTACTGCACCTGTGTTTTGTCTGATGTTCTGCCTGGTTCCCATGGACTGGGCGCGCAACCGTTTCATTAGCCCGCCAGCGGGAAAGCCATTCATTGGATCTGTATCTGTTTGAAGTTCCTTTATTATGCTTGACCTAACTGTGTATCCCCAGTTCTAACAAAGAACGTGTTTGAGTATGTCTTCAACGCTTTGAAATAAATTTTGCTTTTCTTGAAAACGTGGATTTATTCTCGATGCTTGGGGATCCAACATTGCTACACTGAAGAATATTGTCTTTTTTATTCTAAAGCTAGTAGAGCTGCCAGGCTAAAGATTGGGGAGTGGGATACAGAGAGGAAGAGTGTCGCTCAATGCAACGTCATTTCTGGGGGAAGACCTGGGAATGATGTCACCATATTGAGTGATGTTCTGGGAATTTTTGCAATCTTCATACTAAATACCGTAGAGATTGTGGGAATTTCTAGAGCGTTGTTCAGTGCAGTGATATCATTTCTGGGTCTTCACTTGGAAGTGACATCACATGATACCATGTTTCTCCCTATTTTTGCTCCCACTGCTGCATCAAGCAGCAGTGAGAGACAGAACTGGCCACCTTAGAACCCACACATAAATTTCATGCGAGTATTTTAGTGTGTTTCAATTTAAATTTGTTTAAATGATAGTAGAAAAAATAAGCCATTTATTCTTCAGTACAGACCCCGTAACTGGCATGGTTTTGCTCTATGTTCTAACTGATAAGAAACTTAGAACTAAAATCATGTTTGATTCGATGATGTATTTCACTGTTGGAGTTTCTATTTGTTTCTACAGGAACAAGATTGTATTGTATTTTTATGAATTTTGCTGACTTTTAAAATGTTTTTTTAAAAAACATTTGGGAATTTGTATGACCATTTTATTGTCCTCATACTTTATCTTTGAATTCTTTATCTTATATGTCAAGATTGCAGTACCCTTTGGCCATCAATAATAAGCAATATGATAATGATAATTGATGATGAGTATTGCTACTGAAGAACGTGGCAACTCAGATGATTAACATCTATCTGGATGACTTCATGGGTCTGTTACATCATAACCATTTCTTCCCAGTATTCAACCAATCTATGTAGTCATTAAAAATATTTTAATGTCAGCTAAGCTGCCAAAAGTATGGGGTTTGTTTCCCTTCTACTATGCATTCCTTCCCTTGCGCTTAATTGCCTCTTCGCTGCAACGCATATCTTTCAAGGCCACTGGAGGAGTTGCTGCGTCTAGTATTCGTGGGAAGCTTCTCGCCTCTCCTGCTTCTGCAGCCGTTAGTTCTCAGCCAAATGCCTGTGCGTGGGAACCCGTCTAATTGGGTACTACATGGGGGGGGGGGTGTATACGAATGCCTTATATCCTATTATGTGCATAGGTAACCCGCCATTCCTAACAGTGTTCATGTTACTGCATCTATGGCTTTTCAATAAAAGTAAAACCTTCCTGGAAGTGTGTACTTCGTTGTTTTGCTGTGGATCCTGACATTTAAACAGAGAGTTAAAACTTCAGGGTGTCAAATGCCTAAAATTTGGTGGTGTCTGAGGGTAGGGGACATATAGCTCTAGATTTCATAGGATAGATTATGATGGTTTCAGACCAGAGGACCACAACATGATTTGGTGTGGGAAAGAAGAAATTATCTTTATCCCAGCAGAAGAATCAGTTCTGAGGGAGAGCAAGCACGAGGAGCCTCACTTCTCTCAGAATATCAAACTAGCTAATTTATCTACAACAGGGATAATCCAACAGTTTGGTTCACTTCTTGTTCACCAGTGGTAATTAGGTAATCCCATGGATCCTTCCAATTACCGCCCAGTTTCAAATCTTTTGTTTCTGGGTAAGATAACTGAGAGAACAGTGGCAGAACAGCTCCAGCATTACATGGAAGACACATCGGTGCTGGATCCATTCCAGTCTGACTTCTGGCCTGGCCAAGAGATGGAGATGGCATTGGTCACCCTCACAGATGATCTCTGCAAACAGCTAGATTGAGGCGGGTCGGCACTGCTGCTATTGCTTCATCTTACAGCAGTGTTTGACACAGTTGATCATGATCTTTTGACCCACTGCCTTACCAGTGTAGGAATTTGTGGGGTAGTCTTGAAGTGGCTTACCTCATTTCTCCAAGGTTAGGGACAGAGGGTGGTATTAGGAGAAAGGGTGTCAACCAGGTATGCCTTAATATGTGGGCCCCTCAGGAAGCAATCCTCTCTCCAATGTGGTTTAATATCTACATGCGCTCCCTTACCCAACTGGTGCAGAGTTTCCGGCTGGGATGTCACCAGTGTGCCAATGACACCCAGCTATATCTATTGATGGGCAGCCAGCCAGATACCACCCCAGTGAATTTGGCTGAGGGGCTGGAGGCCATGGTGGGATGGTTGAAACAGAGATGGCTTAGACTGAATCCTGCTTAGATGGAGGTTCTGTGGCTGGCTGGCTGGGATTCAGGTTTGGGTTGGCTGGCTGACTCCTGGCCCTTGACTATGTGCCCCTAACACCAGCAGCAACTGTCAAGAGCCTGGGTGTGGTCCTGGATTCCTCCCTATCAATGGAGGCCCAGGTCACAAATGTTGCCAGACTGGTGTGTTTCCAGCTACACCAGGTCAGGCAACTGGTTCCCTTATCTGTCTCACCCTGACCTAGCCACAGTAATCCATACAATGGTCACCCCCAAACTCGACTACTGTAACTTGGTCTACACAGGGATATCCTTGAGACTTACCTGGAAGCTCCAACTGGTCCAGAATGTGGTGGTGTGGGTCCTTATGGGAACCCCATGAATGGCACATACTCAACCTGTGCTGCGTGAGCTGCACTGGCTCCAGATGGAGTACTGGATCAGGTTCAAGATTCTGGTACTAATCTTTAAGGAACAGTCTGGGACCCACATATCTCCAGGATCATATTTCCAGGTATACCCCAGAAGAGCAGTGTGCTCTGTAGATAAGAAATTACTGGTGATCCCCAGCCCAAGAGACATCTGGCTGTCCTTGACCAGAGCTAGGGCATTTTGACCATGGCTCAAACAACATCTGTGCCCTGTGGGACTAAATAATTTATTATTGTGTTTTTGCTGTTGTACACTACCTTGAGCCCTGTTTTATGCATGAGGGTGGTCTAGAAATTTAATTTAATAAATAAATTTAAATGACAAGCTGCTTGCAACTTGTTCATATGCATTCACAGGAACAGGTTACTTGAAGCCGTCAGAAGCTGACTCCCAACTTCTTAAGGATCAGCTAGGAGTCAGCATCTGATTTCCTGCTGGGAAAAGTTTGTTCTGAAAATATTGGGGGGGGGTAAGGAGCTGATTTCCAGTTTATTAGCTGGAAGTTGAGTTCTTTCGATCTACTGAAACATCACTACCTCCCAAACTTGCTGAGAGGCAGCAAATTGATGAAGGGCATAATAGGAAGCACAGCTGTTGGTTTATACTGCAGTGAAAATGAAAGAAAGGCTGCTTTGTGGATCAGCGATAGCGGTCGCTCTTCCCGAACCTCGGGGGAATGACTCGCACACCAGCGGTATGGGGGTGCTACCTCAAGTAGCACTCACCTGGAGCCTTTCGCAAAGGCTCCAGGCCATAGGGCTTTTGAGGGGCAGCCTCTTTGATGGCTAAATGCCAGAGAATGGAGGCTTCCCTCCACTCTGACGGTCCTGCCACTGTGTAGCCTTTAGGCACAAGCTGTTTCGACTGGGACAAGCGCTGGAGATTGAGCGGAATATCGTTTACTGTGAGCAAGGTCAGAGAAATGACCGACAATGAACAAAATAAATGGAACATTTTAAAAGCGAACTACCCCCCCCCCCAGTAGCAAGGTGACGATTTTTGAGTCCATGTGAAGCGGTTTGGAATTGTAAACAATCGTATAAAATGGTGGCCTCACAAAGAAAGTTTAAAGCGAAACTGGCGGGTAGTCAGAGGGAGCAGACGTCATGAAAATGTTAGCGGATAAGCTCAAGCTGGTGATGGAGCAACTCGATGGTATTAACCAGCAACTGACCTTGCTGAATCAAAACATTGCATCCCAGCAGATGCAACTGGCAGAAATGGCACAGAAGGTGGAACAAATGACCGTGAGAATTAAAGAGATAGACACCACAAACAAGAAAATGAAGAAAAGAATGGGAGAAGTTTAAGCAAAACAAAACTTCCAAGAAAACTGTTTGCTACAGCTACAAATGGAAAAAGCTAACATGATCCTCAGATTCCAGGGAGTTCCTGAATCACAGAGGATCTGAGGAAACTGCTCAGCAAGATCATAGCTCCAGTAATAGGCTTAACAACGGATGAACTGGTAAAAGAGATGGAGACTGCTTATAGGGCATACTCCAATTATATAAAAAAATAGCCTCCCTGGAGAAATTGTGGTCAGATTCTCAAGAAGACAGACCAGAGATGCTATTTTAAAAGCGACTTCAGTGACTCCACTGAAAATGGGGAATATAAGCATTAAAACTTTAAAAGACATTCCATTTGAAATTCGCCAAAAGAGAAAAAGCTATAAGGAATTAATTTCTTTTCTTCAAACCAATGGAATTTCATACAGGTTGGCAATCCCAGAGGGTGTCATCTTTAAAATCAATGACAAAAGATAAAAGATTGACTCCACTTTCAAAGCCAAAGAATTTCTGAGACACCAGTTGGGAATGGAAGAGGAATCCAAAGATGAAGAATCGAAATCAAGTGACTCTGCTACCTCTGAAACGGAAGAGGACTCTGCTGTAGAAACGGGTGCAGGCACAGCGAAAGTGACATATGATTTCAGAGACAGAAAACTGAAGTAAAGGCAGAAGGACTCTGAAAATTGCCTTTTGAAGCAACTAACATGAAGATGCTCAGAAAGTTGTCTCACACAACTAACATACTAACATTGAAGCCAAGACAAACAAGAACTCTACAAGTATATTGTTGTACTAACATTTTTTATTAATAACATTTAGACTAACATGGATATGATCTCCACCTCTTGGGTTTTTAGTGTAGTGTGGTTATCTATCCTTTATCCTTAGATGTTAGCCCCCTACCTTATATTTTCTTTGTAGTTTTGTAGCCTTATAAAATAATAATAAAAATATCCCTCCGGGGATGCCAAAAAAAAAGAAAGAAAAGAAAATGAAAGAAAGGACCTCTTTCTCTTTTTGCTTTTGCATGAAGAAATTAAGAACACTACAACTGTCCCTACCCAGGATGGAGTGCAGGAGGACAAACAAGCTCTTTCTAACTTCTGTTTTGCAATGCAGAGATCAAAGGCATTGCTTCTCTACTCACTCACCTTGAAGGGGAAGGAAAGGGATGGATAAGAACTTCACTCCCAGCTGATCCCCTGGTTAGAGGTGAATCATCTTCTGACAAACAGGTAGCTACAAATTTTGTATTTTGTAGCTGTTAGAGTTGCTGGGCACAATCCAAACATAACCCTCATCAGCTCATGATTTGATTATGTTAAATAAGTAAGTTCACCTGCCAAACAAGTTGTCAGAGAAAGTCATGGTACCTCTGTCCACAATAGCCAAAATAATTAAGACACATAAGGTGAAAAATAGAAGATTAACAATCAAGATAAAGAGGAAGCTGGAGAAAAGACACAGGAGGAATCAAGACAAGGAAAAAGACAAAAGCTAGGGAAACTTCTGCTTTTAACAAAACACAAGGCAAAGACTGGAGGTGGTGGAAAAAGATAAAATCTCTGAGAATCACCAATTTCTATCCCTCCAAATGGAAAAATCAGCATATGTCCTGAGGTTTCAGAATATTTCTGAGCAGAAAGGTGAAGCAGGCCCCTGTGGTAGGCTTAACAGCAGAAGCTATACAAAACGCCATGGATATAGTATACCGTAATATCCAGAATATATAAAGAAAAATAAGCTGCCCAGGGAAATATTTGTTACATTCTCAAAAAGGTCAATAAGAGACTTAATCCTGAAAGTGGCAAGTGGAACTGTTTTGAAAATCCAAGGAGAACAAACTAAAATTTAAAAATTTTAAAAGACATTCCATTTGTTTCTGAGTAAGATAACAGAAAAAGAAGAAGACAGTACAGAGACCTGGCACGGTTTCTTCAAGAACACAACACCCCATACAGATGGTTAACCCCGGAAGGGCTTACTTTCAAGTTCAACGGCAAAAAAGAAAAATTTGACTCTGTCTTCAAAGCAAAAAAATTTCTTGAGCACCAACAACAAGATAAAGCTGGATCTGAGAAACCCACCTGCTTCCTCTTCCCCCACAGCAGCAGTGGCAGCTCTCTGGGAATCACAACAGATCTCCCAGCTACAGAGATCAATTCACCTTAGGGCTGCCAGCTCGAGGTTGGGAAATTCCTGGAGATTTGGGGGTGGATCCTTGGCACAGTGAGCCTTGGGGATGGAAGCAGCCTCAGTAGGGTATAATAATGCCATACTCAATCCTCCAAAGCAGCCATTTTATCCAAGGGAACTGATCTGTGAGGAGACAACTTAGGAATGTGGCAAAGACATTTGCACATAGTACTCCTGCAATGAACTGAGCTGTGCAGGCCAAGTACCAGCAAGATCACTCTGAGGTGCTCAGAACAACATAGTCTTCATATGAGCAAAACAATCCAGGAACACAAGTAGAGAGGCCATCACTTTCATGGAAAATAGTAGGAGTGGGCTAAACAGACGACTGCTTCTTAAATGAACAGTTCTATGTTCTATGTGGCCTGCTCCAGAGTGAGCTTATCAAACAGCCTGGTCATCCTAGCACCTGAGGGCAGAACCACCAATGTGAACTACAGAGAGATCCTTCAGTAGAGAGAAAAAAAGTACGTATGTCTACTTCATTTCTTACTTTACAATCTTCTCTATTAGAATTCCTACAACAAATGTCACATTTCAAATTTCACATCATCAGTATTATAACTGGATTTATGGAACTTAAATACCGTGGTGAAGCACGAGTATCAGGCTAGTAAATAATAACACCTACTATTGAATTAGCCCTGCTGGGATGCTGGAGCTGCGGTGGCTCAAGTGGTTAAGATGCTGAACTGCAGGCTGTGGAAGGTCAGTAGTTCAGCAGTTCGAGACCTGGGTGCTGCATGATGGAGTGAGCTCCCATCTCTGGTTCCAGTTCCTGTCAACCTAGCAGTTCGAAAGCAAGAAATTGCAAGTAGATAAATAGGTACCACTTCGGTGGGAAGGTAACAGTGTTCTGTGCGCCTTGGTGTTTAGTCATGCTGGCCACATGACCACGAAAACGTCTTCGGACAGCACTGGCTCTTCAGCTTTGAAATGGAGATGAGCACCGCAACCCTAGAGTCGGATTCGACTGGCTTTCGAGCAAGGAAAACTTTACCTTTTAGGATGTTTATAGCTCAATGTTGGAAGACTGCTAAAAGGATTTTCTTGGATATGTGGTGCACAAAATTAAGGAATATAGCGGCACTTGAAAAATTAATGAATAAGATTAGATTAATTCAGGGGAGAAAGATGATCTTAAGATAACTTGGAACAGTTTTATAACTTATTTAATGGAATTTCCAGACTACAGCTCATTGAAGAATTTTCTTTAATAGATAGAGAGCCTCACCTGAAAATTTGAATAAGGCGTTGAATAGTTATATCAGAGAATACATTTCTCAGAAATTGAATCAATGGTAAATATTTCAGCCACCTTGGATGGAAGCACCCTCCCACACTCCCCTTTTCTCTTTTCTTCTTTTTTCTCTACTTATTCTTTCTCTCTTACTGGTTTATATATTTTATTTTTTTTCTGCTTTGTGTTTTTTTCTGGTTGGAACATCACCATAACATGATGGTAACATCTTTTATATTGGATATGAGGTTATCATACAGTTTTGTTTTGTTCTGTTTTGTTGTTGGCATTTGTTTTGTGTGTGCATATATTCAAGAATTTTTTTTTTAAAAAAAACACCCACCATAAGCCACTACATATAAGATGGCAGGTTTAAAGTGAAATATTGTAACAAGTCATAAATCTGTGTATCCTGTATATGCGGTGATATGAAATGAAACAAAAACAGACAGAAGATGAAACTGGGCTTAATTTTCAATTATTATTAGAACTCTGCTTTTGGCAAGTACCCAGCCATCTGCAAGTAGAACTTTCCTTGGCTTTTAGCCCACTGAGATTACTCCCCCAGGGGTCAAACTGTAAGTCTGCAGTGGGAGGAGGAAATCAGTGGATATCACTAATCCCTCTTCTGAAGACCTAAGGGGCATTAAGTCTTCACAACTGCACCATTGGATACATGCCAGTGGTTCTCTGGTTTCTAATTATCTTCTGTCCATGCTGTAAAATTGTTATATGTTTCTAAATAATTGTACAGGTTCTATTATTTTTAAACTCAAAATTGTAACTATTTTGGAGTTCCTCATCTCTTATAGAAAGTTCCTAGCAGTGCAAAGGCTAGGCCAACAAGAATTGTGTCTGCCGCATACCACAGAAATGGTTTGAACAGCCAGTTACACAATGGTGGCAGATTCTGAGACAGTCTGCCATCTGTTCCTGTGAATATACTAGGCTGGCTTGCCTTGTGTTTCCTAATGTACCATATTGTATCCATCAGTCAAAATCAAGCAGGGCAAATATTTTAAAGAAAAATAATCTTTTAGGGCTTAAAAGCACTGTTTGTTCATTTTGGGCAGCATCCCTCCATCTGTTCTGTTCGTGCGTTGTGCTGAAATTGCTGTCATAACAACGTGCCAGTTACTTAGAGTGCAAACTTGAGAAGGTTCCTTACTGTATGAAAAATACTATAACAGGCTACAATAGATAGTCACCCTGAGGAATAAATACATCCCATTCTAAAATTTCAGTTCAAATCAAGATAGATTCAGGTGGGTAGCCATGTTGGTCTTAAGCAGCAAAACAAAGTTTGAGTCCAGTGGCACCTTTAAGTCCAGCAATCAAGGACATACCTGATACAGGCTGAAACCTTTGGAATGTTTATTTTTTTGCATTTGATTAGAGATAAAGTACATGTTCATTTTTGTTAAACTGGAGAAGCTACTATGTAGCTTTAATTACTATTTTTTATACAGTAAACCCACTGGCATTGAATATAATTTATCACTTTCTGAATAAGAATCAAAGGTCTTATATGGTCTAATATTCAGAAGAAGCCTTCACTACATAAGTACTATGAATTTTTAAAAAGCATATTCTAGTTTATTCATCCTAAATAAATGACCAAATAAATTACTAAAGATACACAGAATCCTGGCTGTGCAATTGCCATTCAGATCCACTGTAGGATCTGAATCCCCTACCCTTTTTCTTGGCAAAATCCTTTCCTGAGACAAGGGCAAAGACATAGATCATATTGTGGATTGCCTTCTTTAAAGTTTCCAAATTAATGGAGGTGAAAATGTATCTTGTATCTATACACACCCCAAAAGATCACCCAAACAAGAGGCCATCTTCATGGAGGATGAAAGGTTATATGAAATATAGCCGCTGATTTCTCAAGGAATATTCTTTGGTATAGTAAGAAGACACCTCCTTGCAAGGAATCGATAAAGGCATTCTCACACATGATCAAATTAATAGGAACAACTGGGTATGCACATGGGAAACTTGCAAACAGATTTCTCATTTCCTGAACTGTCCTTGCCATTCCGGGGGGGGGGGGGTAGAGTACTGTTGAGTCCTTCGGGTGATCCCTTTGCCTGCTCGGTATTTTGTATGATATTGTTATAATGCATTTTGTCATATTCAGTTTTATTGTTTTGTTGTTTCAACTGAAAAAAAATTAAATACTAAAAAGAAAAAGGTGTAAATTAATGTTTGTTTTCTGGGTACTGTTGGCCCCTTTTTCAATTATTTTTCATTTCATTTTTTCAGAGTTCTACAGTATTCTGAGCACAAATGTATAGGGTGCTAAATAAAGTTAGCAGCAGTTGTAGCCATAACATGTACCATTGGCACAAGAGAAAACTGAGAGCTCACTCACCCAGTTGACAGACCTAGGGATCCTACTGGATTCTGTCCACAGCACCATGCATTTTCCAGATGACAAGGTGTTCACTTTAAGCGCCCTTGTTGCTCAAAACCTCTCCAGCAAGCAGTGTACTGTAGGCAAGGGTCAGCATAAAGTGGGTCAGCATAAGATATGGGCAAAAATCAGCGACTAGGCACACCTATCCTGCTTTGAGCCCATGTTTTATGACTCTGTAAACATCTGGATGGATCAGTAACTCTGATCAATCCAGAGACCTGACCTTTGCCTACATTCCTGCAACTGTGGGCATGTTAAAGAAGGTAGCTTGTTAATCATTGTACCAATGTAAGCACCCTTAAGACAAATCCCCCTGAAAGTGTTTGTTCTCTGGTTTCTCTACGTGCAAGTCTCAACCTGACCCGAGAGTGGGTGAGGGGGCCAGAGTGTGCTTAAAATAAACGCTTGCTGCCTTGAGAGGCAGACTGATCTTCTACCCTCTAGAGAGCTGTCTCTGTGATTCTTTCAGTGTACACTGAAGGAACTCCAGACACTGGATGGAAAGGAAGCACTGAAATGTTGAAATGGCTTGCAAACACCATCTAAAGGGAACTTTCCCTTTAAATGTCTTTTGCAAGCCATTTCAGCATTTCAGAGATCCTTTTTTCCCCCTCCTCCACTTCCAAGCGAGGGGAAAGAAAGGGATTGCTAATTGTTTCCAACTAGGAAGGCATTTAAATGCCTTCACCGTTCACTCTCTGAGTTGTGCCACCATGGCAGCATGACTCAACAAGTCAATTGACAAGCCCTTTAAATCCTTAAAGTTTTTGCCAATTGTTTTGAACCACACAAACTGACCTGGAAGGTTCGTGGGAGGTTTGTGGGGCTCATGAGGGAGGAATAGCACAAACCAAGGTTTGTGAACCATGAATCAGACCAAGTTCATTATGATTTCATCATAATTTAGTTTTTGCCCATCCCAAGTGATAACCAGGTCATTGTCAGGGTTGTTAACCACTAAATCTCTGACTTTGAGTGGGTTATGCTTCTGGTATGCAGATTTGTTTTGGTTTGCCTCTCCACTAATATCTCCTTTTCAGCATGGTATATTGCAGGTGAAGATAATGACATCATAGGTGCCTTGTTTGGTGTAGTGGTTAAGTGCGCGGACACTAATCTGGGAGAACCAGGTTTGATTCCCCACTCCCCCACTTGCACCTGCTGGATGACCTTGGGCAAGCCATAGTTCTGGCACAGCTGTTCTTGAAAAAGCAGTTTCTGTCAGAGCTCTCTCAGCCCCACCTACCTCACAGGGTGTCTGTTGTGGGGAGGGGAAGGGAAAGGAGTTTGTAAAACACTCTGAGATTCCTTTGGGTAGTGAAGGGCGGGGTAGAAATCCAATCTCCTCTTCATCCTCCTTCTGCTCCTCCTCCTCCTCCTCTTCTTCTTCTGTTTTCTTCTTCTTCTTCTTGGGCAGTTCTTGAGAAACCTCTCTCAGCCCCACCTACCTCACAGGGTGTCTGTTGTGGGGAAGGGAAAAGGATTGTAAGCCGCTCTGAGACACTTTTGGGCAGTGAAGGGCGGGATATAAATCCAATCTCTTCTTCTCTCTTTAAAAGACACAAAACAGTATTTTTGGTTCTTTGGTATTTCAGACATTTTTCAGAAACTGACACTCAATGATTTCTAGAAGGCAGTCTTTGTTCTGTTTTCTAAGCAGTGCCAGTGAAAGGTTCACCTTGAGACCTTCAGATCTTTTGACTGGAAAGCACCACTGAGATAAATTAATGGGTCTTCTTTTTAACCACTGTTATCTTCAAGTTGATCTTCCAACCTTTCACCCTTTACCAAACATTTTATACTCTTATTCACTTTTGCCTCTCAGGAGGCCAAGAATATGAAGACATCTACTCCTACTCCCCTTTGATATGACAATGCTCTAATTGCCATGAAAATAATTTGCTATGATCCTCTCTGCTCTGTGGGGATGACTTCTTCTCATCCCTACTTCACAAGCAAAGAATTCCAAACATTGACAGGCTTGGCTACAATTGGCAACGTCAGCATCTTACATCCTAAAATGTTACCTCTGGCAGTAGAGTAGAGAAGAATTTAGCACTCTGTCAACAGTTTCAGGACCAAAAGGCAGAAAGGTTTAAACAAAGTGACATAGTTCTTGCACTAATATTCTCTTAGTGTGAGGAGAATTGTCCATAACTGCAAGCAATCAGCTTTGACTCAATGTTCTGGAGCTGTCCAGAGACTTAAAAAAAGAAATGGCTGAACAGAACAGAAACAGCCTAGGCCGGGATACTGACAATACGTACTGCAATGGCAGTGATTTTTAAGATATTTACTGGAACTAAATTGTGGTCTATTTGAACCATTTTCATGTCTTTAAGAGGAACTATCCCTTCCAAAGTACTGCAGGCTGGAAAACCTGTGGTGTATGCATCAGACAAACAGTTGGTTTTCCAAATGGAAGCCCCTTCCGTACTATCTCAATGTAGAACTTTGTGTTACACCAATACTTACCTTTAAATAATGTTTACAGTTTTCTACTTTCAGATGAAGCTTCAAGGTACTGCAAATTATATTTTTACATGTCAGGGGTTCATCTCTTTGGACACTTTAACCAGAAAGAGGGATTCATAAAACAATAAAGTCAATACAGGTACACCTACCAAATTACTCTTGTCTAATAGGTGGGAAGGTAACAGCATTCCATGCGCCTTGGTGTTTAGTCATGCCCACCACATGACACAGAAATGTCTTCAGACAGTGCTGGCTCTTCAGCTTTGAAATGGAGATGAGCACCGCAACCCTAGAGTCGGATTCGACTGGCTTTCGAGCAAGGGAACATTTAGCTTTTTAACAAGCCAATACAGACCACTTTAGCACAAATTCTAACACAAACTATCATCCAGTGAATGGTAAAAAATTTTTTAAGGATGATATAAATTATTAGAATTAGACACATGATCATTGAGTTTTGTACTTTTTTGTAGGTTTTCTGCATTAGGTGTTTAATTCTACATGTTTCCAGTGATGTTCCACTAGTTTCTTTTAACTTCATATAGATGTGTACATGATGAACACTCAAATATGTATCAAGATAGGTAGCCGTGTTAGTCAATAGAAAAAAGCAAGAGTCCAGTAGTACTTTAAAGACTAACAAATATGTAGCAGGGTATGAGCTTTGGTGATACATATCTGAAGAAGTGAGCAGTGACTCACAAAAGCTGCTACCCTGCCACATATTTTGTTAGACTTTAAGGTGCGACTGGACTATCACTCTTTTCTATTCAGATATATAGTTTATGCAATGTGTTGCAATCTCGGTTTGCCAACGGCCGGGGCACCCGTGCCGTTGGCGGGCCGCCTTTGCTGCCCAGGAGGAGGAGACAGGCGGCGCAGCTAGGCTGCAGGAGGAGCGAGGGGCGGGGCCGGAAGTTGAAGAAGCCGGCCCCCGGTATCCACCTCATTCGGCTCCTCGTGCTCGGCTGGGACGGAGGTCGGAGCCGGGTGTTGAGAGAGGGCCAGGGCTTGGCGCGCTGTGGCGCTTAGGCGGGGAGGTCGGAGCAGCGTAGGTCGGCGGCGGCGACGGCAGCGGGCCAGGCTGTGGTCCGGCGGTGATTCGGCGGCTGCGGAACGGCGGGGGAACGGAGCCTTGACTCAGACCGGCAGTCGGCGTGGGAGCGGCGCGCTTTTGTGGCGAGGCCGGGCGCTAGGCGCGGCTTCGCCTGGGGGATTTGGGCCAGTAGGGAGCTCGTTGGGGTCGGCGTCGGTAGTTATAGTGGCCGGCGGGCTGCGAGGTCCCAGGGCAGCATTAGTTGAATGCCTCCCCCCCCTTGTTTTTTCCCTCTCAACCGCCCCCCTCCCCCCCCCTTGGGTTGCCGGTGGGTGAGGAGATCTCGGCAGGTTTGTAGCTGCCTGCAAAGGGGGGCCTGTATTGGCGAAATTCATCTTCCTCAGGAGCTGGGGTCTTGGATAGGGCTGGTTTCAGTTTCTATTTGCAGCCATTGTAAGGCATTTCATAGGAAAAGCCAGCTGGGGCGGGGCTTGGTGGCCATTTCGTGACTTGTGGGAGCCTTCCCCCCCCTCAGCAAAGCCCGGGCGGCCATTTTGAGTTGGTTCGGTTGCCAATCTTGGAGGGTTGGGGGGAACATCCCATATATTAGGCTTGCTGGTACTGGCTCTGACTGATAGTCCGGCTAGCCTTGTCTCATCAGAGTGTGGAAGGTAAGGAGTTTTTGCCTGCGAAAATTTTAGGGTGTTTTTGTCTTGGGCGTTATAATGGCTCCCAAGAAAGGTACAGGCCGGAATAAGGGGAAGAAGCCAGCCCCTAAGGCTCCACCGAAACGGTCTGCACCTGTGTTGTCCTCTTCTGAGGAGGAGGGAGGTGATGAAGTGCAACAGGCAATTTTGGCACGGTTGCTTGCGGTAGAGCAGGCTGCTGGGGCCCCAGCATCTGGCAGCAGAATAGGTTCCGGGGCAGCTGGGAGGAAGGAAACCCGCTCCTCGTCAAAGAAGCGCTTTCAGGCTGAGGTTCTCACAAGGTTGTCTTTGGTTGAGGGCAGGATTTCGACCGAAGCTGGTGGTGGAGGCTCGAGGCAACTGGAAGAATATGAGGCGGGCCCTTCAGGGGGCGCACCTCCTCGGCGAGGAGCTGGGCCGGCGTCAGATCCCATGCAGGAAGGCAATGGCTCTGGTAAGTTGGATGGGTCCAAGTCAGGGGCAGCTTGGCCATGGGGCCCTTGTGGGGCTGCTAACCCTTCAGGAGCAGGTACACATCATTCACCCTGTGCACACGTGGCTGGAAAACACTGGGGTTGGACACCTGGGCATCAGCATTCACATCAGCCAGTAGGGAGTTGTTGTGAGGTTCAGGACGCAGGGCAGGTGCAGTGTTGTGGGTCCAAGTGTCAGCAGAGCACTTCTTACGCCAATGTATTGGCTTCGGAACTCCCATATGGTGACGTAGCATTACCCTTGGGTGATCATTTGTTACCAGCAACTAGGGAAAAAAATTGTCGGGGCGAATATGTGGATGTATTTTCACTTCTCTTTCGTGAATTGGAGAAGAAAGATAAGGAGGATCTGGAAGACAGGGATAAGGAGAAGCTTAGGAAGATGAGGGTTGACCGCACCTGGGCCAATTGGGTGGCCGGGTTTTTGGTTTACGCGGGGGTTCTGGCCAAAGCTCAGCCATGTAGAGGGGCGGCTTTATTCCAGTACTTCGATATTGTTTACAAAGCTTATACGGGCTTTACAGGCCCAGCTTGGTTACAATATGATGAAGAGTTTAGGATGAGAGCTGCCATGAACCCTGCGATGCGCTGGGACCGCGTGCACCCTCATTTGTGGTTGCAACTTATGTCGCCTGCACGCCCTAACACGGGGGACCGCTCCCATAGTGGGCATTTGGTACAACGTTTAGGACCATCTCTCAATCCCCGCTCTTCGGCGGGGCAGGCAGTTCAACCCCGCCAGATTTGCTGGGAGTTTGGGG
>NW_015164694.1:516928-517102 GCF_001447785.1 Gekko japonicus
TTGTTTGTTGTTATCCATGTTTCTTGTTACAGGTGCTGCTGGCCAGACGGAGAGGAAGCGTGTCCTTATCGTCGGCCATAGTTATATATTTTGGGCAGCGCATAGGGCCAGAAGATCATCCATTGGCCCGCAGTTGGGGTTGGGCCAAATCGCTTCCATTGAATGGTGTGGCCG
>NW_015164694.1:517118-561178 GCF_001447785.1 Gekko japonicus
AGTGGCCTAATCTCCTGAAATTATTGTTTGAGGGGAGAGTTGGGCCTCCGCCTCATGTTGTTCTCATACATTTAGGAGGCAACGATTTAGGCCTCATGAAGGGAAAAGCGTTGATTTTGCAAGCTCAGGCGGATTTGCAGTTTATTAAGCTGAAATGGCCTGGGACCGCCTTGATTTGGTCAGCTATCATACCGCGTCTGGTATGGCGAAATGCTTATAGCCCGTTGGCTATTGATGAAGCAAGGAGAAAGGCCAATAGAGAGATGCGTAAGGCACTTGATAAGGGATTGGGTACATATTTGCCGCATCCTGGCATAACGGCTAAAGATGTTCACTTGTTTAGGAACGATGGTGTCCACCTTTCGGAGGATGGCATGGCCATATTTTTGGAGGACCTGTGGCAGGGGCTGTGTGCGGCCTTGGACCGTTAGTGGGCGCAAGAACCTAAGCTGAGGCTTGGCCCTTGACGGTGGCAGGGTGTTATTCAGTTTCAGATGGCGGCACGGTGAGCACCGGCTTATAACCCCACTTGAGGGCATAGGGGTCTTGTAAGTACAGCCTTTGGGCCATGCGGCTCGGGGCGGGGAAAACGGACTGCCTAAGGATTGCAGGGATTTTGTCCTCCCTTTGAGCCCTGCGGTTCGGGGGTTGGGTTGGTTCCTGCAATTACACTGGCCTGCTGGCCGGAAGCGAGCCATACCCTTGGCTCGCTTCTGGGGCTTGGTGGCTCGCCCGAAGATCAAATGGCAGGGGAGGGGTTTGTGAAACCCCTGGCCTTGCCATGCCGCATCTGTCTTCCTCTTTGGACACTTTAGGCCGTTATGCTTGTTTTGTTTTAAATAAAAAGTGGCCCGTTAGTACCCAACAATGTTGTCTGTCTCTTTATTCCGATTGGGGCGGCAACCATTTTTTTTGTATGGATGGATTTTGTGACCATACTGGAGAGAACGAAATTTTGGCATTACACTGAATAGCTCAATGAAAATGTCTACTCAGAGTGTGGCAGAAGTGAAAAAGGCATACCCCATGCTGGGGAATGAAACTAAAATGCTCAATGGTATAATGCACTTGAACAGATCTATGGTGCAGCCTCATTTGGAATACTGTGTACAGTTCTGGTCCCAGTATCCTAAAAAACACATTGCAAAGCAAAGCAAAGAAAGAAGAGAAGAAGAAGAGAAGAGATTGGATTTATACCCCGCCCTTCACTTGGGAGTCTCAGAGCGGCTTACAAACAGTGTTCCCTCTAAGCTGAGTTAGTGTGAGCTAGCTCACAGTTTTTTAGCCTCCAGCTCACACATTTCTGTCTCAGCTCAGGAAGGAGGGCTCCAGAGCAAACTAATTTATGCAGCAGCCAAATCACCTGCTCACAACTTTAACGCCGGTAGCTCACAAAGCAGAATTTTTGCTCACAAGACTCCACAGCTTAGAGGGAACATTGCTTACAAACCCCTTTCCCTTCCCCTCCCAACAACAGACACCCTGTGAGGGCAACCAAGATTATTAAGTGTCTGGTGTACCTTTCCTGTAAAGAAAGGCTAAGAGCCTGGGACTTTTTAGCTTAGAAAAAATTATGACTAAGGGCGGACATGTTAAAGGTTTATAAAATTATGCATGGGATGCAAAACAGGGTCTGTGAGAAGTTTTTCTTCTGGATCTTTGAGACAACCAATGAAGTCGATCGACATTAGAATCAGGACAGATAAAAGGAAGTACTTCTTCACCCAGTAAGTAATTGTTAGGGGAGCTTTGTACATTCTTGTACCGCCCCCTTCCCTTCTGAGTCTATCTGGGAAAGAAAATAGTCACTCAAGGCTTTAGGCTGGCAAAGCATGCAGTTTTATTTGAATGATCATTCCGATGCAAGCTAGTTAGAGCAAACAAGCCTCACTAACAAGCTGGCATTCTGAATATGATTCAAAGTTCTTATTTTATAGGATAAAACAGACAAAAACGTCAGGGTCTGGAATTACGAAAGTAAGTTCACCAATTCTACCCTTAAACATAATTCACTTTTACTCCCCTTTCAGAGTACATCTTGCATCCTTCTACGGAGAAAAAAACCCCACACCCTTTACACATTTTTTCATGGGAAATTAATTAAATAATTATCATATGGCATTGTATGTACAATAGCCAGGAGATCCTAAGATTGTCTGGCAGCCAGAAGTTATAGCTCTTTAGCATTATACACCACTAGATGATGAGAGTTGTTTTTAAGGCAAAAGATGTTTCAGAGGTGGTTTGCCATTTCCTTCCTCTGTGTCATGACCCTGGTATTCCTTGCAGGTCACCCTCCAAATACTAGCCGAGGTTGACCCTGGTTAGCTTCTGAGATCTGAAGGGATCGGGCTAGCCTGGGCTATCCAGGTCAGGGCTTTTCATGGGAAATAAGGATGGAACTGACCTTTGACTGAGATAAGGTTGCTTAAAGATCAGTAGGCTAAAGAACAAATTTACAATGTGGGGTGTTAGGGAGGATCAGACAAACATAGGCTCACAATTTAGAAGCCATTTTAAAAATAAAATCTCTTAACAGTAATTAAATTGTGGCATTTTCTGCCAGGGGATATGATGCTAGACACTAGCACAGATGGCTTGAAGAATGGATTGGACAATTTCATAGAGCACAGGTTCATCAATGTCTACCAGCCAAGATTACTAAAGGTAACCTCCATGGCTAAGGATGGTAAATGTCTGAATACCAGTGCTAGGAAGCAACATCAGAGAAGGTTTTGGTCTTTGTCCCCTGTTTGTTGTCCCCTCCAGAGCAACTGGTTGACTACTGTGTGAAACAACATGGATAGACTGGACTACTGAACTGATCCAGATGGGTACCTCTAGTGTTTCCTGTGTTCACATTCAACTGTTGTTATGCAGTATCGAGAAAGAGCTACATATTCTGGTGAAAGTGCTGCCTAGTAGGGAGGTTATGCAGACTGCTGCCTGCTTGTGAGAAAACCATTTGCTTAAATTTGTAATTTAGAGTTTACCACTTCTGAAGTAATGAAGTGGAAAGTGAAATTTCATTCCAATATATTTCTCATTATCCCTGTAACTATGCAGACAAGGACAACAGAATTAACAGATAAGCAGATTAACAGATAAATTGATTCATGACAGCTAAATAATCAAATGGATGAATGTTCTCTGTATAGCTGATAGCTGTAAGCAGCACATAAAGGCCTTCAAGATTTTTTTCAGATTCAGACATAGAGGTAAGATCTCTCAGTATATATGAGTGTGTGTGTGAAAGACTGGGAAGTGGGGTGGGGGAAAGTGGGAAGAAAGCTATGTAGGCCTTACAGTAGAGGCTCTTTTTGTCATCCCAACCATGTAACACAGCAAATGGTAATGAGTATAATGTTATAAGATTTGCTTGAATATGAAGAAGGAAAATGCATGCAATTTGGAGATACACAGTGAATAATGCTGCACTCAGCCCTTACTCTGAGGGCTGCCAGTGATTATCCTTGACATCTTTTATTGTTTCTTCTGATTGCAGCAATTCTGCAAAGTCATCTCAGACCTGGAGCACAGAATGAATGAAAAAAACATCGTTGTAGTGGTTATTCATGGAGCCTTCTTGACTTCCCATGGGGCAAAGAGATTTTCAAATCATTGTCCGATGTTCTTTACCTAAACTCTGGTCATCTCTGGGTTTTATTTGTGCCATATTTTCCTAGTATTGCATTGGTTGGTAACTCATATGTCATCAAAAGACATAAGGTAAAAAACCTAGAACACTTTCTATGTTTTGCAGCCTTGCGGCTTGTCATGCTTTTAGTTATCATGAAACTAATCTGATTCATTAGTTGACATATAGAATTTCTTTCCCACTGAAAAGTGAGATTCACAGCAAGTCACACTGTGGGTTGATATGTCCCTACCCCAGCTTGCTTCAAATGAAGTACGAGGCTCCATTGGATGCAGCAAAATAGGGCAGGCAGCCCTTCCTCTCACCTTCAGATTTCACTGCAGCTGATCCACCCACCCTCCCTCAGGGCAGCTCAAGATTAGCTGGTCACTATATAGGTTGGAGCTGGATTGGGGGGTGCGGCTTGGAAACTGAATGTGCCAGGAGCCTCTTTTTCACATGTTCCACACTGTTTCTGTAGGATAAGGTTTTTTACCATTAAATAGGCCTGGTTGTAATAACTGGTTAGGCCACAACTAGTTAGGAGGAAAAGGGCAGGTTGCTCTGGATAGGTAGGGTTAACTGGCAAGCATTCTGAGATGTCTGTATGATGGAGGGTGTTTCTGCAACAGGCCACCAATGCCTTGCAGCTGGGTGTGCTGTGAAGAAGTGTCCTGGAGGTTGAGGGCCATCTTTTGAACCTGATAGTAGCCCAGTGGCACATCAGGATATGGGGGATGAAGGAGGGCACATCTCTGCACATATGGCTGTTCAGGTGGTGAGAAGCAAGGGTGGTGGAAATGCAGGTAGAGTTTAGAACTGGGGTGGTTCTATCCAAAAGGCAGACCATGTTGATGCTTAATGCAGTCCACCCTCAAAATCATCATCTTATTGAAATAAGCAGTTATGTAGACCAGCCATTTATGTAATTTGAATATTGTTAAATAAATAAACTAATTGAACACATGTTTGGTTGTCTTGTGTCTTCATTTGGGGGGTTCTGAGGAAAATAACCACACATGCTGCACTTTACATATGATAAAGTACATATTTTCCCCCTAGGTAGATGAAATGTGTGAACTTAAGCCATGATTGCTAAAACAATAATCTCTGCTTAACTTAGAGTGCTGTCAATAATGACAGGAAGAAGAAATTATGTCCTTTTGAAATTCTGAGTATGATGGTGTATCATTTAATTGGAGGGCTAAGTCATGTATGCTTTGGATAATGATGCTTACACTTTAGTAATTTAATTGAAATGGTTTGGCAGATGGTGATTTCTTGCTTCTGTGTAAAGAGTGATTTATAAAAATGTATACCAACCCTTCTACTTTAAAAGCACTCAACATCCCTTTAAAAAATCCCATGTGGGGTATAATAAGTGAACATTATAAACATATTTTTCATTAAAATACTTTTGTTTGTTTCCAAGATTTAACCCATTTTCATTCTAGAGAAAGCCTAGGGCAGCTAATAAAATAGGCATGAATACAAAAAATATTAATGAATTTCAAGTTTTAGAAAACACAGTACAATCCATACAATACATCTATACCCATCCATAAAACAGTAACAGTAGGAAAACTTAACAGCTCAGAGCTGCAGAGTAATAAAAGAGCAAGAGAAAACAGTAAACCAAAATTTCCCCCAAGTTTGGAAAGGAGCCATCCACAAATCATGTGTCTATTTTAAGTTTGGGCTACAAAACTGATGTAATTCAACTACACTGGCACTAATAGGAGTGATGATTCTCAGTGGACCTCACCTGGAATAATGTTGAACTGAACTGATTTGTAAATGATCAGAAACTGTTACGCGCAGAAAATCTTATTTATTTATTGGGATTGATATCCTGCCCTCCCCTGCACGCAGGCTCATAAGGTTTGGATTATAAAACATCAGTTATAAGGTTTGGACCATTAAAACATCAATCAACAAAGATGTGCAAAACAATATCTATCCAGAAATATACTGTCCAAAAATAACAGATCTAATAGCCAGTGTGATAACAATTTAAAATGTGCTACAAGAATAGTTAATGCTTAATGTATTGACCCTCAACACACAAATATTCACTAATTCTGCAATCTTGCAAAGGGAAATCAGACTCTCCTTAGAATTACCCAGCCCTAACACAGTGTAAATATGTATAATAATGTATTCTTTTAGCTCAGAAAATGAAAGATTAAATACGAGACATTCTCTGTCCCTTCCACAATGTATATATCTTAAGCTAGTTCATTCTACATTAACATTATAACAAGACCAGGGCCCATACCTTCGACAAACAAGATAGGGACCCATAAGAACTTGTAGGAGGCAAAAACAATTTGAAAATCCTAAAGTCTTCCCTTCCCTCTCTTTTCTTTAACTGCCTGTTAACTGCCCTCAGCATTCAAATGAACTTAAATGTGCTTTGCAATCATCAGGTTGTTTTTATTTTTTTCTTTTGGTTAATTTTCAAAATTATATATTTTTTCTAAATACCTCAGGGGTCCCCAGAAATGATGGGGGGCCCCTGCCTTGTCAGTGGGTGTCTCTCATTGGCAGCTTTCATCATCCACATGGGGGGAGCCAGTTTACTATTAGAGTATTTTTCCCCCTCAAGGCTGTATTTTAGTCTTCCAGTCCTAGAAATCAGCTTTCCAAGGTTAGCTATTATTTTGCTTTCCTAGAAAAAAAAAAAGTCTGTTATCCTAGAAAGAATAATTCTCGTACTGAGCAGCCCACGAATTATTCTTCTGTCATGAAGCATTTCATATTTTGGCAGCTGGTAAGCTGATTCATTTTGTTCTTGCCATTCTTGTTGATATTCAAACATTTTTTCATGGTTTTCTTGCAAATGTAATCCTCTTTTTGTGTGGGTTTTGCAGGCAACCAATTTACTTTTTCTAATTGGTTTATCAAAGAGGAAACCATCTACATGCATTAAACAGGCTCATTATGAAATTAAAACATTTAACAGCTTTCCAGCTTGGTTTATATTCTTTTTTTCAATTAACTCTTCATTTTTCTTTCTGACTCAGTCTTTAGTTGATGATGAGAGTCAGTCTGCAGATAAAGGGAACAAAGACAAGCTGTAGTTTTCCCCAGAGTAATGGATTAGGGACGCTGGCGTCTCTTAGCAGTCTCTTTCCACCCAGATGTACCAACGGGGATGATGTGAAAATTTATGTGACAGGTCGTGAAAAGACGGATGGAAACTGCATGCCCTTTCCTGCCAGTTTTCTCTTCTGTTGATGGAGGTCAAGACAGAAGACTGATAAGAAAAATATGCTGGTACAGTTTGTAACATTTGAGTGGAAAGCCACCAAGTATATCCACTCAAAGGATCATGAAGATAATGATGGACAGTAGGGGGTCACAACAAGCTTACAAGATCAATGTCTTTGACACTGGGGCCATATGAAAAATGTATAAACTACAGAAGTTCATATATTATCATATTTTATTTCCACTCAGCTAACACAATTTGCATGATCAATTTCATTTCAGGAAGGGGAAAAAATGGCCTCTTAGGACTGTAAGAAATGTTTTTACTCCCCAAGACTTTCAGCCAGAAGGGGAAAACAAAGTTGTGGCATTTCTGATGCTTATCAAAGTCAGATGTAGAAATCACATAATTCTAGCAATTCTAAATTGCTTACTTCTTTAGGATAGATTGTAGTCATGTTCATAAACTTTCTTCAGCACCAGAGTGTGCTTGAAAAGGGTTAAGAAGGAGGGGAGGAAATTGGGAGCATTTATAGATATATGCAGCTTTGAAATGGCAGTGTGGGAGAGAAGTGGTGTACAAATGTTTAAATAGTCCTTTCAGAAACTGAAAGTGGAGATTCCAACCAGGGTTCCTTGGAGGAGGCTATCCACATTATGTTACATTTCTGTTGGACCTCTCAGGAGCCCAGTGCAGCTGAACTGGTTACTGGAAGCTATTATAAACATTGATGACATATGAGTTTTGATTTGTTATTTCACAGCATCTGAAGCAGCTCACATTGTCTATGAATTAAAAAATTGTTGCGGATTTGATTGTTGCTACTATGAATCCTGAAGGGGGCAGAGATAACCAGTCAGCAATCCTTATATTCCTTCATTGGTCAAATACAACAGGAACTCTAGTCATAAAAGGCAGGTGTTAAAGTTTCCCCCCCACTCAGTTGCATAAAGAGGATGACATTATGATGTATTTTCAAGCAGTTTAAGTGGGAATGTCCATATGAATACCAAGTATATATTAAACTGATGTTTGCTTTGTATTCCTGGGTGAAAGTTAGAGTCCTACACAGAAAAAAATTCAACAAACTAATTAGCGTATTTTCAAAAAAAAATGTCCCAAATGCCTTAGTCCAGTTACCATTTGAATGAGTGAAGGGCCCTGGTCCTGTTTCCATTGCAGACTATCCACTGTCAGGGCCACCAAGAAGGGAGAAACAAGCAGACCAAATTCTAGGAGCGTTGGTATTCCTAAGGTCCAACAAATCCAGGTGTTACACATGGGGTAGGTGGTGTGAGAGAGGCCCCGGACAGAATATTTACCTGGGAGGCTATAGTGGTCCTTGGCCACTGCCTCTGTTGTCACAGCTGGATCCGTGTCCACTTATGTTTTTATTTGGATTGATAGCACTCATGTCTAACATATATGCAGTGTGCATTCTTTGATAACTATATGTTACCTTATTTTCTGCTTGTGTTGTATCTCACCTAAAGATGGCAAGGCAATTTTTAAAATCACCTCATTATCACTGTATCACACCACAGTATGGCCAAAGCCAGGGATATTGGAAAGAAAGAAGATAAAAGAAAGGATCAAGTGAATAGAAATGGCCCTGCTGTGGATGCAAGAGATATCTATGGATGAGAAGCAGTTGATAACAAAAGAAGGAAAAAAACAGAGAAGGAGCCAACACTCTGAAATAGGCAAGAAATCAGGAAGGAGGTCAACAGGTCAGGCAGCCTTCATATCTCAAGGGGCTATACTAGCCCCATGTCAAAGGTGAAGATCTCCCTTTCCTTCAGAAAAAAAACCCCATCTAAAAATCTTTAGCTATTTAGGGCAGTAAAAAGGAAATGTCCTGTCACTGAAAGGTGCCTAACAGAAATCAGGAAGAATGTAAGAACCCTGCTGGATCAGACCAGTGATCCATCTAGTCCAGTATCCTGTTTTACACAGTGGCCAACCGGTTACTTTGGAGAGCCAAGAACAGAGCAATGTTATCTTTTGGTACTGGTATTCATGTTGGCAGAGTAATTAACACAGCAACTGTGCACAACCTGATTAAAGAGTAGATAAAGGTTTATTTAGGAATTAATATACTCGATAGGAAAAAGTAGAGAAAGTGATGGGTTCCTAACTACATCTCTAGCTGAGAGAGAGGGTAAGACTGAGTGTGGCACTTCTGAGAAGAAGGGGGCAACTGCCCAAAGAGTAGCAATCTGGAGAAAGACAAGGAATGACACTTAACAGAAAAGAAGGTGCTGACCTCATTATCCTATCTAATTCTCTTCTTGTTGCCCCTGCAGAGTCTTCTTTTCTTCTTCTTTGTACTCCAGGAATTGCCTTTTCCAACAATTCAAAGGGTTACGGCTTCTGAATGTGGAGGTTACCTTGGCTAGTAGCCACTGGTAGACTTATCCCCCATAAGTCTGTCTAATCCCCCATTAAAGCTGTCTATGCCTTTGGCAATCACTACATCCTCTGACAGTGAATTCCACATAATAATCACTCATTGAGTAAAGAAGTATTTTCTTTTGTCCATTCTGAAACTATTGCCCATCAATTTCATTGGATGTTGCCAAGTGCTAGTATTTTCTGAGCTGGAGAAAAAGTTCTTTCTGTTCACTTTTTCTAACATATAAACTTCTATCATGTGCTCCATTAGTTGTCATTGTTCTAAACTGAAAAGTCCCTGCTGCTTCATCCTTTCCTTATAGGAAAGGTGCTCCAACCCCTTAATCATCACGATTGCCCTCTTCTGCACTCCACCTTACAATATCCTTTTTTTGAGATACAATCTTCATTTGCCACATCATTGCCCACTCACCCAATTTGTGGAGATCCTTCTGGAGCTCTTCACAGTTGGTTTTCACCAGTCTGAACAATTTTGTGTCATCTGCAAATCTGGCCACTACCCACTCCCAGTTCCAGATCGTTTATGAACAAATTAAATAGCACTGGCCCCAATACCAGTCCTTTCTGTAGTCAGGGACATAGGCCCTATGGAACCAGATAAAAGTAGAACTATGTTAAAAACTAATAGTAGTTTTTATGTACCAGAACTGTTTTTATTGATTACCAGAAAATTGTAAAAAGCAAGATTCCTATCTTATTATACATGTAGTGACAACTGCAAGAATACTATATGCTAAATACTAGAGAAGAAATGAAATACCTTTAAGAGAAGAAATTATAAATGAAATGCTTGAAACTGCAGAGATGGACAAATTAACTTTAATGTTAAGAGGACACACTGAAGGAAGCTTTGAGAATACATGGTTAAGATTCTATAAATGTATTGAAGAATACAATAAATAAAACATATCGACATACAACGGCTCTAGAAGCAAATAAGAACTATATTTTTAATCATATGCAAAAGATTTATATAAAAATACAAGGTGGAACAAGTTAAAAATATAATTAGACATCGTACAAGGTAACTAAAAAGACAATTTAATGATGTAATGATAATCCCATTTTTTGTAT
Organism: Gekko japonicus; assembly: GCF_001447785.1. Classification (NCBI taxonomy): domain Eukaryota; kingdom Metazoa; phylum Chordata; class Lepidosauria; order Squamata; family Gekkonidae; genus Gekko; species Gekko japonicus. The sequence continues at coordinate 527,459 of NW_015164694.1, forward strand.
GTATGTATGTTTCTTTGTTTTGTTTTTGTTTATCTTTTATAAAAAATTTTTTTTTTTTTTAAAGATAGAACTATTCCATTAAATTGGACTAACTTTTCTCAGTCTTACTTTCTGTGGTGCTGCTTTGTTATAAGAAGGATGGAACCTTCAGGAGAGGAATCGACCCAGGTACAGAGAGCTTTACATGCTGACATTTTTTTCATTCTAAGCATATTGACAGTAGTGTCAGAGAAAATTAAAATCAATCCCAAACACTTTTGTTTCAACTCAGTTTTACTAAACGCAGGCATTTAGCAATTACCAGTTTAGTAAATTCTGATTATATAAATTTGGATGCAAAGTGTTTCAATTTGATAAATAGCCACTGAAAAGTAAACTGGCTGTTTAATAAAATTCTCTTAACTCATGAAACAACATGGGGCATATCACCAGAGCACTATAGTGGGGTTGCCAGGTGCTCCCTGTCACAATACGGACTAGATTTCTTGTTACAGAAGAAGCAGTGATAATGTAGAACTGTGTACTTAAGATATTGAAAAGGTGGCTTTGAAATGTTTTTAAACTTTGTCTTTTATTGTTGAGAGTTACAGCAAGTCTGTCGGCAAGGAGGGAAAGCGAAGATGAAACTATTAATGAGCTACTAAAATTCTGAAGGGCCCTGTGTCCCGCCTACACTACACAATACAGACATGCCATATGAAATTTTTTTTAAAAAAAACATGCATAGGAATTGTCATGGGAAAGAGGCGATACAGATGGGGTTCAGCTACCTGCTTTCTGTGACCTGTTCCTCTGGCCCTTTTCCCCGTCGGAACAAGAGGGAAAAAAGGACTTCCAGTCCATGGAGATCTGCCTTGACTAATGAGGTGGGTGAAGGTTTTTTGTTGGAGGGGGTTTAATCTCACAATCCAAACCATGTACTGAGTCAGAGGGCGTCTTTTCCCCAATGCAGGTATCTCTTATCACTTTTATAGCCCTCTCCTAGAGCAAGAGTATCATATGACCCGCAATGAAGCAACGTGATGCAGAAGTTGAACCTCTAGGAAGGGGGAAAAAAGGACCTGCAGGTTCTAAGAGGGCTTTCAAAGTGAGAACCATCTTTTGGATTGTGACATGAGGGGAGGGAGGAACAGACACAGCATGTCAATCTCTTGGAGCAAAACTGAATGCGACTTAACACATTTATGTCATAACTAAACCAACCAATGTCAGCGTTTCTCCTGTGGAACACAGTAATAAGCACATATTCATTGATGTGTTTGGGCTGAGGAGGAAGAGAGGGGTGGGATTTGTACAACTATGGATGGACAGAGGACCCCAGTCACTTTAGCTCTTCACAGCCTCCCGCTCTTTCTTCTTGGCATCTTTTGGGTATACATGCCAGGTCAATCTCTCTTCATAAAATGCTATCACAATTTGAGGGCACTTCGCATTGGCTTCTTTGGCTAGAACCAGATCAGCCTCATCCGTGTCTTTCCATTTCATTAGGAACTTTTCCGGCTCCAATCCTCTTTCAAAGCCCTTGGCAATATTGGTGCTCTCCCTCTTCTTTTTGGCTTTGAGGTCCTCTCAGTATTATTGGTGAGGCTTGATTTTCACTTGGCATTCTCCAATTTCTCCCGGGGTTTGTTTTCACCTTCTTTCTTTTTTTTAATATTTTTTTATAAACTCAGAAATCAGTTCAGGGAAGTCAAGGTTCTTCTCAGGTTCCGAAGTATTATGCTCCTCAGAGAATCCTTTCCACTTGAGAAGATACTCCACTTGACCCTTCACAACACGCCTGTCTAGAACCTTCTCCACAACATATTCCTCTTCATCTTCAGAGGATGAACTATCTGTTGTCCTCTTGTTTCTCTTGCCCATAGCATGGAAGTTGCATCTAATGCACCAAGGCTACCCAATTCCACTTACTGGAGTCCTAGCACAGCACAGCTGGCTCTGGAAGCAGAGTCCTTGAGCATAATATGGATGTCTTCTTGTCTGCATGGAGGCATGGAAAAGAAAGGGTAAAGCCTAAGGATAACACCTCTGCTCACTGACTACTTATATATAAAAACTGCAGGCCAAAGCCTCCTGACCTTCTCAACCAATCACTTGAAATGCTTTTAACATCCAAGGAGCTGTCGAAAATCCAAACTCCTTCCGTCCTGCTCTATTTGAATTAATTTCTGGATAAACGTTGTGGATTTAAAAAGAATGTTAACATCGAGAGTATGCTAATACTGTATTTGAAGTTGTCTAATTAATAAGATATTGATGCTTTTACTAATGCCCTTTGTTTAACATTTAAGGGGGCATTCTCATGGTCTTCAATGATAAATCCATAATTTTATGTGTGTCCTGTGTGTCCTGAACATATTGTTATTTCTTTGGGGTGAATCAAATGTACTTGTACAAATACTGATGTCATACATACAGGAAAAGAATGAGGAAGCTATTGCAGACAGGGGGTTGTATGTGTGTGTAACCCCCAGGAACTAATTGGATCTACCCAGTAAGAATGGAGTCAGTAAATGAAAGCTAGCAGCCGTTTGCTGGGGAGCTGTATAAAATTCTGGGCTCTTATCACTTTGTGTAAGGTAACTGAAATTTATACAGGTGAAACATTAATTGGAAGGGGGCAAATTTAGAATGACTAGTACTATTATTGTAATCACACTGTTATTTCAGAGCTATGATTATCAAGTTGAAGAGGTGGCCTGATCAAGAGATACTGAGTTATTCTTTCTCTGAGGAGTTTATTAGAAGAACCTAACATTTGAATTGGAGGAGCCGGACTTTGCTTACCACCAAGTTGTTTTCAAGCAAGAACTAATTGTTTCTTGAAGTCATAGAGACTATATATTTTGCAAGTTTCTGTTTGCTGTTACATCTATGTGCTTAACTATTTATTTATTTATTTACTCCATTTACACATCGCCTTTCTCCCCAACGGGGACCCAAAGCAGGTAACATCATTCTCCTCTCCTCTGATTTATCCTCACAAGAACCTAGGGTTGCCAGCTCTGACTTGAGAAAGACCTGGAGATTTGGGGGAGTGGAGCCTGAGGAGGGTGGGGTTTGGGGAGGGGATGCAGTGGGGTATAATGCTCTAGAGTCCACCTTCTACAGCAGCCATTTTCTCCAGGTGAACCATTCTCTGTTGCCTAGAGATCAGTTGTAATAGCTGGAGATCTCCAGCCATCAACAACAAGCCTGTGGGGAATGTGAGACTGAGCATATGAGCCCAAGGTCACCCAGCAAGCTTCCATGGCAGAAGTGGGACTCGAACCTGGGCCTCCCAGATCCTAGTCAGCCTTGTTTCCACTATACCATGTTGGGTCTCTTAATTAGCTGTTGTACTATTTTGTATTTTGGAGGACTGTAGAGTCTTTTAAAAAATCCTACTTAATTTAAATTTATCTTGCAAATTCTGTTCCAAAGCTAGCCCCATAGAGCCCACAAGGAAAGTGGTTATAGGTGCATCAGAAATCCTAGTTTCTGATGAGATCACTGGATCAGGATAAATAATTCTGGGTTGTTAGCCAGCATAATTGGCCTGTGAAACTCTGCAATCAATATAGTGATAACAAATAGCATAGCTAAACTTACAGAAGAGAAAAGAGAATGAAACAGATACAGAGGATAAGAAATTGCAGCAGCAAGAAGTACCCAAGATTATTTAGGATGAAACTTTCTACTTAAACCTTGAAATGCAGTGAGTCCAAGATGCACATTAGTTTTAAAACAGAGAGAAAATGAACTAAAAACGATTTAACAATAGAAACAAAATAATAAACAAACAAATGTCCTCAATTCTACTCATTTCAGACCTTTCCCCAATGCCTGGAAGTCTGGCTTAGACGGTTCACAGCTAACACCAAAGCTTGTGTTCTCTCTCTCTCTCTCTCTCTCTCTCTCTCTCTCTCTCTCTGTGTGTGTGTGTGTGTAAAGTGCCATCAAGTCACAGCTGATTTATGGTGGCCCCAGCAAGGGTCTTTCAAGGCAAGTGAGAAGCAGAGGTGGTTTGCCATTGTCTTCCTCCGCAGTCTTCCTTGGAAGTCTCCCATCCACATACTAACCACGGTTGACCCTGCTTACCTTCCAAGATCTGACATGATCAGGCTGTACCATGCTGCCTTCCCCCCCCCCAAGCTTTGTAAGGGAATGGAATAGAGTTAGAGAAGATCAGGTAATGTTTTCAATTCATCACAGCCACACAGACCTTCCAGTAGGAAAACTGTAGGGATAGATCTTTCTTTCCATAGTGATCCGATCAATCATTGCTTGAAGAGGGCTTTCTTGATTCAGTGTCTAGAATAAACGTCATAACTTTGATTATGCTTCTTGTGCTTAGTTGAGTATGCATAGAGAATTCTGTTAATCAATCTTCTTTTCTGTAATGTTTCCAACAACGATTGATCATTCAGTTGCTATCAAATGCCAAACGATCTGATCTGTTATAACCGTTTCCTGCCATGCCTTCTTGGTGTGCCAGATGCAAGCCGTTACCCAACAAGTAGTGCTGCCTGTCCTCTTGGAGTAGCCAAACCCCTTTCTGTGCCTGCTCTGTAATATTGCCAGCCTTCTGGGGTTACCAAATGATTGCCTCTGCCTATTTTGCCATGCAAAAATTTAACAGGTAGTTCAAATGTCACCCCACATTTCATTGTAAATGAATTCAAAATGCTACAACAGCTTATTTCAATTTCTTTTAAAAGCAGGTATACTTATTTCCATCTCTGAAATCTGACAGATTCTCCTTTGGAGAAAGAACAATCCCTGAGAATTTCATCTATATTGGATAGAAAACATCACTTTGTGTTGTTTCCAGCTTCAGCCAAGTGTTGCAAAACTCTAAAGCTCTTTGAGAGGATCACAATGTTCAGATGCTATAAGATTTGTGAAGCACTGCAAAATGGTTTATGGGATATCCTGTATATGATTACTTTAGATATCACATAAAGCCATTATGACCTTCTGCTTCAGATGTAAGATTGAAGTTGGAAATTTAGAGCTGCAGGCAACTATAGATCACTGATATTCCAAAATAACACTTCCCTTCCCTTGATTTGTACTTTAGAATGATCTTGTATAGCCCAAATCAGGCCATGTTTCCAAAGTTATGATCCAAAGATCACTAAGTACAGCAGTATTCTGTACATTAATGTCTTTACACTGATAGACATTTCACAGTACTTTCACTCAGAAAGAAAGGATGAATGCTAATTAAAACTTGTATATAAGCCAATCAAATTAACACACTCCTAAATCCCATTGATTCCAATGTCAAAATTAAGCATGTATTTAATCCCCTTCCACGGAAACCAAGTGGATGGGCCAGAGAATCTTCACTGCCCACTATTTGAAGGCTAAACTTCACAATCCAGTTTTCAACCAACAGAAGCAACCAACGACAGCACTACAATGGCTGTAAAAACAAGAGCTACCACATCAGAAGGCAACACTACAGTGCTTCTGTAGTGGCTTTATCCAAAGAGGAAGTGAGAACAAAATATATTGCTCTGAGCTCCTTGGAGGAAAGGGCAGTATATGTATGTCCACATATTCTTCGGGTTCAATACATGAAGCTGTCTTGGTACTTGTCCAGGCAGTTGGCAATCTTAGGTAAAAGATGCATGTGCTCCATATTGCTTTCATTTGTGTATGGTACAGACCTACCTGGATTTGAGAATTTATGCCAAGAGGGGCCCTCCTCATTTCCACAGCCTGCATAAATACCCTGTTAAGCTATTATAAAGTTACCACATATTGCTGGGGAAGAGTGGTACTGGTTCTCCACATTCCTTGGGGTCCTTGGATGAGACGTGGAAAATATGTGGGTACCCACACAGAAGAATAGTTTCACCCACCTATATATACCCATGTGATGTGAACTGCCTTGACTTTACAACTTTATTTGTGGCAGTTTGCCTGGGATTACTGGTGGAGTCCTGAGCTGAGGCAACCCTAAGGGTTCTCAGAAAGCAAGAGACAGCAGTTGACCCTTCTGTCATGTTACTGAGCCTTTGCTATAAGTGTGAGGTGTGAGTTAAACATTTTTTTTAAAAAAAATTAAAACATTTCTATGCCACCTTTCCACCCAAATAGGGTCCCCAAGGTAGTGAATATTAAAACATAATTTAAAATAAAGTATATATAAAATAATTCAATAAAAACATAAACACACATTACACATATCCACATAACACTGCATCCAGGGAGGAGGTCCAGTAACAGTAACTGGGTATATACCAAACAAAACAAAAAAAGTCTTCACCGACTGGCAGAAGGCAATGATAGAGGAAGACGGATGAATCTTCTTGGGGAGGGAGTTCCACATTTTTGGCACTACAACCAAGGTGCTTTCTCAGGTTGCCACCAGTCTAGCCACAGATGGTAGGTGCACTGGAAGCAGGGCCTCCAAAGATGACCAAACTTGCAGGGGTAGATCCATATGGGAGTAAGCAGTCCTTAAGGTATGTTGGCCCCAAGCTGTATAAGTAGTGTACTAGTTCCCACTTGTAGATGTTCCTATGAACATGGGGACAGAATGATGGCTCCATGTCACATATCTTGATGTAGAAGATCAGATTTCTGTGGCTGTGTTAGAGAACAAGCCTGATATTTGTTTTATGAACTACGTATTGCTACACATGGACTGTGCACATACACATAGGCTCAGAAAACTGTACACTTTAGGTCACCTGTTGTGATGACACACATAGAGGGTGCCTGCACATACCTTACATGTAAATAAGGTTTCAGCTACACAACTGGGCAGCCTGGTGAAGAAGCACAAACCTCCATTATTGTGAGCAATGAAACAACAACTCTAGGAAGAGACAGCCCCCATGACAAAGCTACTTGTGCTCACATACCACCCATCAACTGCTTTGTTCCTGAGCTGGCATTTCCTGCCAGATGGACCTTTGGTTATCAATGGAACTGGCCAACTTCATCAGCACTACAATGAAGCATCCTGATGCCTGGATTTCACACCTATCCAGATGCCATACTTCAAGTAAGGTTTTAGGTTACAATATTGGCCATCCCTCCTAGGTAACCTCCCTCCCTACCTGCAACCAATAGGATTGTTTTTGGGATGGACTAACAGGTAGGTGGGACAAGAGGTTGGCACAGTTACCGCCCATCTCTTGGACCCCCTATAAAAGGAGAGAACTAGTCACCTGGCCCCTCCTACCTGGCTAGATAGCATCTCCCCCGCAACAACCCCTGTCTGCTTTTACCCCCCCCCTTAAGTCCCACTTGCTATCCCCAACCCTTGCCTCTACCATTGATCTCTTGATCTGCAGTCAAGAGACCCACACGTTCCAGCTGGTTCTGGTCGTGTGGATTCCCCTTGTTTCCATTTCTTCCCATCCATTCTTCCTTGGAACAACTAAGCTGCAAGACAGATAAGTATTGCCCATCATCACCCCTACCTGCTAATGCAACTGTGCTTATTTCCTACTGTAATTCTTAGGAACTTGATTGAATGTCTGAGTGCATCAGTATTGTTGGTATGAGATATATTTTAAGTAAAAGACATCTATTTTAACTACAACAGCCTCGAATCCTTTACTGGTAACCCTTGGTGGGATCAGGACCTTGGTATAAATTGCCAAGAACCCATTTATAAATTGCCAATTGCTGTAAATAAAGCAATTCAGCTAACAGCTGGATCATATACCTTTGGTGATGTGCCATGGTTGACCGGAGTTAGTTGAAGTACTATCCTCTATGCAGCTAGGCAGGCAGAGTAGGAGAAGAGAGTCTGCAGGAATCACTGGAACACTATGGTTTTATTACAGAGTTTTTGGCAATTCCTAGAGAGGTTTTATTACAGAGTTTTTGGCAATTCCTAGAGAGGTGTGATGTCATTTCTGGTTTTCCCTGGATGTTATGCTGTCACTTATGACTGCCCACCCATGTCCCTGCCCCCCTCCCTGGTCTCATGCTGCCAGCAATAGGTACAAGCAACAATTCCCAAAATGGCAGGTCTGCAGGCTTTATTGGTGCAGGAGAATTTTCAGTCAATCCTATTGCTTCTCAAAAACAGACAAACAAAAATTAAGAAGAAGAAGAAGAAGAAGAAGAGATTGGATTTATACCCCACCCTTCACTTGGAGTCTCAGAGCAGCTTACAAACTCCTTTCCCTTCCCACAACAGACACCCTGTGAGGTGGGTGGGGCTGAGAGAACTCTGACACAAACTGCTCTTTTCCAAGAACAGCTGTGCCAGAGCTTGTGACTGACCCAAGTTCACATCAGCAGGTGCAAGTGGAGGAGTGGGGAATCAAACCTGGTTCTCCCAGATTAGAGTCCGCACACTTAACCACTATACCAAACTGAGTAGTTACACTCATATGACACTTAAGGGTTAGCTGGAGTGGGCTTTTAATCCAAATACTAGTCATGGGGGGTGGTTCCCACAGTGTAATTTTTTCTGTTAAATTACAGATGTATACATTCATAAGTGTGAAATTCTGTGATGATGCCTGAAGTTTGCAAAAAATATAGGGTTGGATCCAGTTTAAATTTTTCACTCATGCAAGACACTTCTGCCAATGAAACAAATCAGAGTTGCATCGGAGCCCACTGATACCCCTAAAAAGCTGCTCCTGTGGTGCAGGGGACCCTGAGGAACAGCATGAGAAGCTAACTGGGGGTCTGCAGCAGGAAGTGCAATAAGTGAAAATTATCCCACCCCTTCAGTTAGTGAAAAATTAGTCTGAATTGAACTCATTATCTTCTTTGCAGATGGTTAGGGAGTCTTCTGCAGCCTATTAAACGCAACAGCAGTCCACTTGTTGACTAAACATGTGGGCAGGAACAGAAGGCATGTGCATGCTGGCCTGCTCCCTGCCTCTGCACAATCACCAAGTTGTCTGCATGATGTGAAAACATGAAGAAAGTGTCTGTGCATGCATTCCCTCTCTGACATCAGAGGTGCTATTTTCCAAACATTGCCAGTCATAGAAAGTGAGCATATGCACGGACACTTCTTCCTCACAATCCAGTGACAGAGGCATTGGGCAGGACCCACTTTCTTCTCTGAAAGTTCAGTCAACACATGGATGAGTATTGTGTACAAGGCTTCTGTTAGAATCCACAGCTCACTATTTGAGCAAATGGTCTCCATAGCACCTTGAAACAAATGTCAAAGTATCCTCTAACAAAGACAATTTGAAAATGAGGTTACAATTAGACATGTTATGCTGCCTACAATATGGCTATTGACAAATGCAAATGGGTTCCTGTTGTTAAATTAGACCAGGAGAATGCAGCAATAACCCTTTATGAGGGGTACAAATCAATAGTTATGTTTATTTAAGCAATCTGGGCAACAAGGTCACATGACAAAGCAGCCACCCACTTGGACTCTTTACTGAGAGACACAATGGCTCTGCAATCAGCCATATAGCTTTCTTCCAGTTTTTCAGCACTTATATCCCTAGTTTTATTTCATGAACTGGGAATAATCTTACAAACTGGCTGCGATCACACACACTGAATAATCCACTTTCAATCCACTTTCAGTGCCCTTTCCAACTGGATTTTTACTGTGTGATCTGGCAAAATCCAGTTGGAAAGTGGACTGAATGTGGCTTGAAAGTAGATTATTTATTGTGTGTGACATCAGCCACTGATAACATTAATGCTATCACTAAAATACTTGACTTACAGCTTCAGACACCAAACAGTGCACTGATTGCAAAAGGGTGGAAAATAGTTTCTTTGTTGTTGTTGTTGTTCTTAGGGCTCCACCAGCACTAAGGCCTACCATTATGGAATCCAGACTATTACTGTGGTTTCAACTATTATGTGTGATGTTATTTCACTTCATCCACGTACCAGTTTTATCCCACCCTTCCCCAAAGAGTTAGGATATGTTGCAATGCTAAGAAAATCCTATCTCCTGTGCCTGTTTTAAAAGAAAGATTCTAACAGCAGAGTCAGTGCAGTGGTGCAGCCGCTTAAACTCTCAGGATCAACAAACCATTGGCTCCTCCCCTCTTGCCTTATAGATTATACATGAACTCAAGGAAAGGTGGGGGGGGAGAGAGAGATGGTATATCAAGAATAATAATTTTCCCAATTGCAAATATGTTTTGGAAAACCTCCCCTTTCTGTTCAATCCCCTCATGTGCCTTTTATATAAAATGCAAATGAAGCCAGTAACTTCATGTTTTAATTTTGATCAGGCACACTGAGACCTTCTGACCTTTCCTGTTCCGCCACAGGAAGAGTGACTGTGCATGCAATAAAACACATTACGCTAAGCAAGCAGCATTAATTCTGAAGGGATGATTAAATGCACCAAGGTGTGCTAATAAGTTCTGTTCAACAAGCAAGAGTAAAATGGAAAAGTTTTACTTCCCCCGCCTATACTAATGTGTTTTATAGTTTTCTCTAGGGCTACACCAAATATTACCTAATTTTAATTTTGAAAGTAACCTGTCTGATGCAGTGAAATAGATTGATGAATGTTACTTTGATGGTGTTCGGTTTGATTTTTTTTAACACAAAGTTTTGTTTCCTTGTTTATTGCTTCCTTTGGCTGCTTCTTCTTCTTTGTCCACGCTGTCTTCATTGTTCTTTTAAGCCTTGCCTGCCCATACTGTTATTGTATCTAAGGGGTCAACTATGTTAATTATATTTTCACTTGTTTACACTTTCCTTTCATGCTCCCCGCAGCCATACAGCAGCTGCAGAAAACTTCTTTTTAAAAAGAGAGACCAAATAGGCTCATAACAGTGCCACAGGAGGAGGAAGTGCTCCCATCTCCCACCCTATCAGTTTTCTCATGCAAAAACTGCACCCTGGAAGGGGGAGTTTCCCCAATTTTACTGCTCCATATGCACAGATACTCCATGTGGAGCAGCAGTATCGGTGAAATAGCCCCCTGGCCTGTAGCTACAGTGGGGCTATTGAGGGCTCCACCCCTTCCTTAAAGGGCCACCCCCCTTCCTTAAGAAGAAGAAATTGGATTTACACCCCACCCTTCACTATTTGAATGAGTCTCAGAGCGGCTTACAATCCCTTTGCCTTCCCCTCACCACAAACGACACCCTCTGAAGTATGTGGGTCTGAGAGAGCTCTCTTGAGAACTGTCCTTGAGAGAACAGCTCTGAAAGAACTTATGACTGACCCAAGGTCACACCAGGAGCTGCATGTGGAGGAATGGGGAATCAAACCCAATTCTCCCTGATTAGAGTCCACGCTCCTAACCACTACACCAACCTGGCTCTCCCCCTGCTTCTTAAAGGCCCCCCACTTCTTCCCAAAAGCATTTAAAGGGATCCTTTAAATGCTTTAGAGAAGAAGGGGGTGGCGCGCACCCCTCTCCCTCCTAGGGTTGCCAAATGGGGGTGGGGGGCGGGGAAACCCCCGCTTTGGAGGCCCGATTTCCGCCGCGGCGGAATCAGGCCCCGGGGGGAACTCCACCCCCCCCCAAAGCTGCGTCGCCAGAGGCGACGCAGCCACGTTGCTGACGTTGGGGGCGTGGCCGAGCTCGTCGGGGGAAAAACCATATGGTTTTCCCCCTGACGAGCTGGGCCACACCCCCAACATCAGCAACGTCGCACGTCACTTCCGGTGATGTGGCTGCAGCGTGCGCGCATACCGAGCCTGCTCCTGGACTTGTCCAAGCCTCCCCTGCCGGTGAGTTTGCCAGACTTGGCAACCCTACTCCCTCCCCTCCTGGAAGATTTAAAGGGCCCATCAGCTGATCAGCGGGGAGCCTGCCAATCAGCCTGAAGGCCTTTTAAATCTTGCAGAAGGGGAAGGAGAAGGGCGCATGCCACCCCCTTCGTTATGGCAGCCCCACCAGAAAAAAGTGCCCCACAAGCCACAAAATCCTGTCTATGGTACTGATAGCCCCCCTCCGGCATGGTTTTAACTCAAGAAAACTGATTGGAGGGAGGCAGGAAGTGAAGAAATGTGACATGTAAGTGACCGCAGATTGGCTGTGACAACCCACATGGTTTTCTTTATGAGCATCTGAGATCCCAACAATGAAATCATGTGATTTCCCAATAAGAGGGTAGCATGCATAATGGAAACAAGGACTGTGAAGGCAAAGAAAAACAGGGGAAACTAGGAACAAGGTAGCTTTTACACTACTAATTTTGGTGGTAAAGCCAGACAACATAATTGGCTACCTATTATATTCCAGCGTTTTCCTTTATGATCACCTATATTTTTTAGACATGAGATTTAAAAAAAAAAAAATTAAAGGCAACTGCAGTGTCATGCTGTCACTTGTGAACAGGCAAAAAACTATGTGAGTTTCCCAGTGCTGCTGTCCCTTGTAATTTCCCCCCCTAAATTTCCCTGTAATCATCATCATATATGAGGAAAGCTTTTCTACTCTGGTGTCCTATGTCCAAACTCAGTCCTCTGACCACTAAATATTTTCTCATTTTCTCTGTCAGATGCATTTCCTGTGAGCAATAATGTTTTCCTTGAAAATATGCCTTGCTCATCTACCCTTGCCGTTCATAATTTTTAGGTTATGCCTTTTAATTTTCTCATTTATGACCAGTAGGTAGGACTAAATCAATTTTAACAAGACCTTTTTAATTTTAAAAGCAGCAATTACGCCACCATAAATTCACTTCTTTTCCAGTAAGTAGGAGGAGATTCTCAGTCTTGACTTGTAGTAGTTAATCTTCTGATAGTGTCATAATTATTGTTGTAATTTTACCTACCTTGTAAAATAATTGTTTCCCCCCACACATCCTATTATCAATAGCCCACAATAGCTATAATATGTAAGGAACATGAAATTACCATAAACACATTCCATATGTGTAATATTTCTGGGTTCACAGAAAGAGGATAAGGAGGAAAGGCTCAAAACAACTTTAATATGAAGAGCACCCTGAGCTGGATAGCCCAGGGTAGCCTAACCTTGTCAGATCTCAGAAACTAAGCATGTTCAGCCCTGGTTAGTGTTTGGATTGGAGGCCACCAAGAAACATTAGGGTCACTATGCAGAGGCAGGCAATGGCAAACCACCTCTGAGCATTTCTTGCCTTGGAACCCCTATGGGGTAGCCACAAGTCAGCTGTGACCTGAAGGTAAAAAATTATTTTTTTATTTATTATTTTCTATTTGTATCCCACCTTGCCAGGGAACTGGCTCAAAGCGGCAGACAAGCATTAAAAATCAAGACCAACTGAAACATCTTATGCAGCTGACTAGAACTAATGATGGTCATGTAAACTTAGGGCATATCCACAAACTACCAACTTCTTAACACCATAAAATATCAGGGACTATCTCTAAATTGTAAATTCTGTCTCTACAGTACGAATGGTTAAATATTTCTGTCCTGTTTATTGGTCAGTATTATCTTCCATGTTGTATCAGTCTCTTCCAAGCTTTGATTAGGCATTGGCCTCTCAGTCTGATGAATGAAATTGTAGAGTGTCCCAACCCAGATTCCATCTCTCCCTTCCCTTTCTCTCATTTCCCTTTCCAATCCTTCTTGATTCTGACTCAGTCATCCTCTGTGTGCTCAGAATAATCCAAGGTGATGAAGCTGTCAAAAAAGGCATCCACTCCCATTGACCTCAGACAGACCCTGGCCCCTGCCACACGGACAGGAAACTGCAGAGGAGAAGTGTGGCTGTTTGCCCCGGGGCAAACTAACATGCAGTAAAGCGATCAGACCTACTGTGGAGGTTCTGTGGAGGTACTGTGGAGGTTCCATGGCAAGGGAGAGGTGCCGATCACAACACACGCCTGCGCGCAATGAAGAAGCGCGCGGCGCGGCGAACTGGTTTTCTTTTTTTGTGTACACTATGAATGCGCATGCTCCGTTGGGTGCGTGTGCGCATCCACGGAGACGTGGGGGGAAAAAAACCCTTTTCCGCAAGGGGACATGGGCGGGCGCCGGATACCACCGGAAACGCGATCAGACGCCCGCCCTTGCCCCGCAGTTTCTGGAAACTAGTACCTCCAAGGTACTAGTTTTTTGCTGCGCTTTTTCGGCAGGAAGCCTCAGTTGTGCCACGGAAGCACTACGCTTCCCAGATGTGCTGGTGAGATCGCGACCGGAAACTCCGCTTGTCTTCCGTATCTCTTGCGTGGCTAATGTTGCGTGTGACCGCAGCCCCTGTTGGGTTTGGGACTGAGGGATTCAGGAACCTAGCTATGCTTCTGATGACATCACTGTGAGTATCTTGCAATTCTGGGCTCCTATGAACTTTTATAATAAGACTCAGAATAACCCAGTGCATAGTTCAGTTGATTATGAATTTGGGGAACTTGCCCGTTTCTCATTTTTAGTGCCATGAATTCACAAGCTCTCATTTTAACTGGAAACTTTGCAAGACCATTTTGTATCTAGTTTATTCTTGCACTGTGTCAACTGGTTGTATGTATATATTTCCTAATATAGTATATAGCTCAATGGGAATCCTTACTGCACTTCTTTTTTAATGTTTCTGCTGAAACTCAATGTGTCACTGTACACTGAAGGTGGTGTGAAGAGAACCAATGTCCAGAATATGCGGTCTCTATGTATCAGACAGTTTGGGAATACAATGCAAATACATAAAATATCCATATGATATAAGGCTTAAAGGGAACCTGAGACCTTCTTTATGAAAGTGCTGAAGTTTCTTGAGACTACACAAAATACTCTGTTGCTCTGTGCAATTTTTGCTTTAGTTAACACTTCCATGAATCAATGAGTGTTGAAAAGACCTCATGGAGCTACTGTTTCATATTTTCTCATTTCATGGCTGATGTGCTGATTTTCCACTGTTACTTTTTAAAAAAGAAATGGAAACATGCAATTTGAAGAAATCAGTCATGACAATATTCTATATTTAAATGAAGAAATAATATAATGGGGGGAAAGCATCAAAATAAACATTTGGAGCACAGAGCTAAACATCTGTGCTAAAAATAAAATCACCATTTGGACCATATTGAGGCAGACAAGCAGAACATTCATGTTACTCAGACCAGAGAACAAGTCTTATCTGGAAACTTTTATAGGGATCAGAACTAACCATGGGGTTTCTTACCTGCTCTAGCTTTTTGCTCATTAATTCCCTTAATCAGTCAGAGCTTGGTGGTGGCAGAAACAATGAATTCCACCAGACCTGACATCCTTCAGTCTCCACTGTCAGCTTGAATTTGGGCAACTAGTTAATGCGGAAGACTTTGGCATAAAGAAGCTGAGTCTCATTTTCACCAATAAAATCTGAATTGGTTTATATTCAATTACTGTTGTCATTTGTGACAGCACTATACCAGTGATGCTTTCATTTTTAACCTCCCCTTGTTTTTTGTCCAAGAGATAAATGTATAATTGTGTCATTATTGCATCACAGAGAATGAATTTAAAGAATGGTAACTTTGGAAGTAAAGATGTGTGAAGCACTCCTTTAAAAAAAATTAAAAATTCTTAGCAAAGTGGTATTATTTTCTTAGCAAGATTTCCAGATTCACTTTCAATTTCACTTTCATTGAAGTGTATACAATTTAGAACAGTGTGAATTTTTCACTAATCTTATCAAAGTCCTTTCCTTCAGAATTCAGACAGATCTTTTGGCTGATCTGGTGTGAATGTCAAAATTTAGCTGTAATTGGAATTTTGTGGGAACTCCAACCGGAATAGTGAATAGTTTTACATAACATGTGGTGAGAATCCTTGCAGGGAAGGGACTACTACTGTGATTTTATGACCATTTAATATAATACATTTTCTGGTCCATTTAAGCAGCAGAGGATATCACTGGGCACATACATGGGCAGTTTTAGTGTAACTCCTCAGAAGAACCCAAAACTACAACAAAAATTGTACCTCTCCCAAACTCCCCCCAGCAATCAAATGCCCCCCCCCATTCTATGGAGGGAAAGGACAGAGAAAAGACTGACTAGTAGTAATAACAAATTAATCAGACCAGTTTGTCAAGAAGTGTGGTCCAGGCAGGATTCATCTGGCTGGGGTCCAGCATAATCCAAGCAAGGTGTCTCTCCCATGATGCACAAGCAGTGAGCTCAGCACACCCACACAGCACAAAATGCCCAGCTGCCATTTGAATTTTTTCTCTTCTAATCTAGTTCTGCCCTCCAGGCATCCCAGCAAATCCCTGCCTACAGGGAGAGTAGGCAGATACTAAGCAGCATCAGCTAATGAGAGGCTGTGGAACCTCTGGGAGGGGGGAGGAGAGTTAAGTGGAAGGAAGGATTCAAGTGGGACCACATCACACCAGGCCCTCCTGTGTTCCACCATGCTCCGGGGTTTGCTTAATTTCAAGTTCGTTGCATCGATAACACTGTCCAACCATCTCATCCTTTGCTGTCCCCTTCTTCTTTGACCTTCAATCTTTCCCAGCATCAGGGTCTTCTCCAGTGAGTGCTCCCTTCTCCTTTGGTGGCCAAAGTATTTGAGCTTCAGCTTCAGTATCTGGCCTTCTAGGGAAAAGTTAGGGTTTATTTCTTTTAGGATTGACTGATTTGATCTCCTTGCAGTCCAAGGGACTTTCAAGAGTCTTCTCCAGCACCATAATTCAAAAGAATACATTCTTTGGTGCTTGGTCTTCCTTATGATCCAACTCTTGCACAGTTAAATTTTGTTGGTCTTAAACGTGCCACTTGACTCAAACTTTGTTTCAAATGGAAGTCTGTTATTGCATCAGATAGGGCTTGGGGAAGCAACAGAGAATCAGAGAAAAACTACCAGGAAAATAGGTAGTTAGGAATAGAACTCATACATCTATTGTAGAGAGCTCAGGAGCCAATAAAGAGACAGGAACAGAGCAGGTTGTTGGCAGAGTTTAAATATACAAAAGATGCAGAGCACTGGCTGTTTAGAGAAAAATAAGTAGGTTTATCATAGAACAAACTTTTATAGAACATTGGCCCCATTCACACGGAGCAGAAGCCACGCTAAATAGACGGAAGAGAGGCGGAGTTACCTGGCACGATCACACGGCAACATCTGGGGAGCGTAGAGCTCCCGTGGTTGAACTGTGGCGAACCGCCGATAAAACGGAGCAAAAAACTAGTACCTCGGAGGTACTAGTTTCCGGAAACTGCGGGGCAAGGGCGGGCGTCTGATCGCGTTTCCGGTGGCATCCGGCGCCCGTCCATGTCCCCTTGCGAAGAAGGTTTTTTTTCCCCCAAGTCTCCGTGGTTGCGCACAAGCACCCAACGGAGCATGCGCATTCGTAGTGTACACAGAAAAAGGAAACTAGGTTGCCGTGCCGCGCGCTTCTTCGTTGCGCTCAGGCGTGTGTTGTGATCGCCGCCTCTCCGTAACCACGGAAGCTCCACGGTTCCTCCACAGAACCTCCACAGGAGGTATGATCGCTTTACTGCATGTTAGTTTGCCCTGGGGCAAACAGCCACGCTTCCCCCCCGCAGTTTCCTGCCCGTGTGACCGGGGCCATTGTTAGCCAAACTGCTTGATATACAGCAGATGGCAACTAAATTTAACATGAGTTCTTGCCAAAGTTTACGGAGGTCCGAATCCACCCCAGTTGGGTCCCAGTGAAAGAGACGAGATTGGTATTTTCCAAAACAATTTGTCTTTCACTGAATAATATCAAAATCACATACACACAAAACAGAATCACTCACACTTGCAATCAAGTTCCTTTAGAATACAGAAATATAAAAATAGCTTCCCTTTTACTTAGGAGGTAGGTAGGTTTACGTTCATACTTATCTTTCCTGAAGCCTTGTCTGATGCGATGAAGAATCGAGGGGTAAGAAAAGAGTACCTAGGGGTATTTACTAATTCACACTCTGCTAAAACCAGCCAGCAGGGCATGGACCTCTTTGGCTGAAGTCCAAGAGATCAGAAATAGACAATAGGGTTGTTTGATAGAAAGCTGGGCTTTAGGAGATGAAAGAAGACAGGGGTTGTCGAAGGGGATTGCGGCTACCAAAGACCTAACGCATGGTCCTCACTTTTTATAGTTGAATCTCCAGTTGGGTGGCAACCTAGCCATTCTGTAAACCCACCTACCTACAAGTCCACCCCATAATCTCACTCATTGGTGCATGCAGAAAGGGGCATGTACCTTTGGGGTGTGGGCAATATTTGAAACTCTAACTTCTAACTCATGGAAAGCCATCTGGTCAGGTGTGAAGCCCTGGCATCCTGTATCTCCCTTGATGTGCAGATAGATCTTGGCTTTCCCAGGCAAACAAGGCACCATCCAACAGGAAATGGCAATTCAGATGCAGATCAGATCCATATACTGCGTGACATCGAGTCCTTCAGCAATGGTGGAGTTACTTCTCTTTAGTTGTTGTTTCTGCTAACAATGGCTAAAATGTGCTTCTCTTTCCCATAAGGCTCTTGAGCTGAATGTGTGCAAACCTCATTAACATAAAATGCAGGCAAGTGTCCTCTATGTGAAATCTCTCACAGTAGGTAATGCAAGCAGCTTTCTCTATGCCTATGGGTATACATGTGTGTGCACAGTTCATATAGTGTGTGTGTCAGCAGATATAAATCCATAAACAGCAAAATCAGTCTCTTTCTCAACAACATGCAAAGAGAAACCCTAAACTGCTCAGTCTAACTGCTGTGCAAGGAACAAAGAGCATCAGGAAGCTCTGCAGGAGCAGGAAGTCTCCAGAGGAACCAATCAGGAGACAGCAAGGACACAATTTGAAAAAGTAGGAAGTCCCTAGTCTAGCTATGCTAACTAGAAGTCCTTCAGCTGTCCCCCTGTAGGATGATCTTCAGATCTTCTTCATAAGGTTGCACTATAGACCTTGCATATTCCAACACAGGTATTCTGTGTAAATTTAGGGAAATAGTTGGTTAGGGACTTGTGAGGGGATTGAGGGAAATAACCCAAGAGACAAGCTAACCCTATTTCAATAGGCTGAGATTTTTGGGTTTAAGGCTGAGTTCCAAATGAAATAACTCTTTCAGTTAAGATGTGGGTGTGTGAGGGTAACAGTTTAAAAGCAGAGTTCTGCTCTCCCTTGCTGTAATAACCAATAACTTGTTACATTCCTAGTCTTATACACCAAACTGCTAAGCACTGAGCACTGCTAAAGAAGAAACCTTTCTTTTGTCTTGTGAAAGGAAAGTGTTAGTGTGAATCTCTCCAGAAGAAGGGGAAGGGGAGCAGCAGAAATTACTGCTCCCTCCCTCCCTAGGCTTCTATGTAACAGCAGCACATCATCCAGGATAGTTATTAGTTAGCACTGCCTCCCTGTCTACTCAGAATCCCACACCATAACTAAAATCAACTCAGCCATTGCTAATGAAAGGTGGGGTGGGGTGGGTGGGGAATGGAGAAAGCACCTGGTTGTCACACCGCCCTTCAAGAAAGGATGTGTGATTGGCAAAGACAACTTGCCCAATTAGTCCCAGGGCTAAGATTGGCTGGAAGAAATGATGTTCCTTGGGGAATGAGGAGCATTTTGAAAAAATGGGCAGGCAGACTCTGTTAAATTTCTGGCAATTAATTCAGAATGTCAAGAGATCGAGAAGTCATTCCAGGAAGACTTTGACTGACTTGGATATAGCATACTTGATCTGATGCCAGGTAAATCTGACAACTTTAAGTGTTGTCAATGTCTGACTTTATACCTCTTAAATACTGGGTTCGAGATGCATTGCAGTGAACAGCTCTACTTTATTAAGTGATTTCAGGAACAAGACTAAAACCTCAGGGCAACATTCCTGTTTAAATAGCATGTATAATCCACACCCAACTCCCAACAATAGGCTATTTACATAACATTAGTTCCTCATTGGTCACCTCCAGAGTCCTGGTGGGCTATTGTTCTACAGCTCCAAGCTCAGCCAGTCTCTGTTAGATAGTCCTGGAATGTTCCAGACGTAATACATAACAATACCCCTAACAACAACAGAACAAAACAAGGGATACAGCAATGGCACCTACAGAGTGCCGAACTGGACCCGGCTCCCCACCCACCAAAGCCCCCCAGTCCCCGCCAAAAGCCCTGCATCTCCCTGGCTGCTGCTGCTGCCTCTTTCTCCCTGAGTCCTCCAGGAGAAAGAGGCGGCAGCGGAGGCGTTGGTCAGGGAGATGCAGGGCTTTTGGCGGGGACTGGGGGGGCGGGGGCAGTTTGGTTTGGTGTCCTAGGGCCAGCCAGTCAGTGACTGGCTGCCAAAACCCCACTGTCAGTGACTGGCTGGCCCTAGGGCGCCAAACTGCCCCTGCCCCCGCCAAAAGCCGGGGGACTGGTAGAAAGCCTCCGAGGTTACCAAGCAGTGCCTCCCTTAGTCCCTTCTTCCCCTCCAGTGCCCTCCTCCGAAGAAAGCGCTGGTCTTTCTCCAGAACGCTCAGATGCTCGCTGCCTCCTGGCTCCATGGAGCAAGCCTCAGGTCTACGAGCAGAGTCCACCGTCCCTTCCCGCCCAGCAACTTCCTCCGAAGACAGCCGGGCTCCTTTGGAAAGGCGGGCATGCTCTTCGCATCCGAGAGGAGCCAGCCGGCAACTGCTGTGCGGGGCTCTCCTCCCCAGGCTCAACCTGTCGCTGGCCAGGACCGCTGTGTGACCTCACAGCACCAACAGTGGAGCGTCATCAGGGCTCCAGAGAGGGGGGGCAGTTTGTTTGGCTGCTGGCTCCTCGGGGGGCAACACAGGTCCTGCCAAAACCCCACTGCCCACTTTGGAAAGAGGGAGCGAAGGAGCGGGAGGAAGCTTGGGAAGACAGCAAGCCCAACTGCGCGCACACTCTCTACTCTGGACACAGTTTCTGTGCACAGTTGCCAGCTCCAGGTTGGGAAATACCTGGAATTCAGGAGCATCCACCACCTCCCAAGGTAGTCTGTTCAACTCTGTGTGTGTGTGTGTGTGTGTGTGTGTGTGTGTGTGTCGCGTGCTCAGCAGCTGGAGTTCCTTCTCTCCGGGCCCCGTGTGGAGGTTGGCAACCCCATAATTGGTGAGCACACACCGGGGGGGGGGCACCAGATGGTGGCCTCACCTAGAGTACAAAAAACCCTGGAGCCGGCCCTGGGCATTTGGTATCTTCCCAGTATATGGACTACCTGCTGTCTACTTCTCCCAGATTACCTCACCCCAGTTACGCCACTCTTTTATGTTAGCTAGACTTAATATTTTACCTTCAGCAGTACTGTCTGGGAGGCTTACCAACATTCCCTATAAAGAAACATTTTGTCCATGCAAAGGAATGCACCTTGAAACGGTAGCCCATATTTTATTTCATTGTGATTTCTATGGGGAAGTGTGGGATTGCATAATTAAACCTATTGTGTCTCAGTGCCACGGTTTTTCTGAGGTGAAGTTAGTATCCTTCTTATTATCTGACCAATGTCCCCATATTACAAGTTCAGCTGCAAGGTACCTTTTGGCTGCCATAATAATCAGGGAGCAAAAGATTAGCTCTTCTATCTGATGTTTGACAAGCTTTATAATTCTCTGTAAACTTGCCTTGTGGTATTTTGCTTTTCTTTTATGCCAATAAAGGCATTTGGATTTGGATTTGGACAATAATGTAGATAATATGGATCAATGCAACATCTCTCTAATGTCTTCCCAAAGCTCTCTCAGTCCCAGGTATCTCATGGGGAGTCTGTTGTGGGGAGAGGAAGAGGAGGAGATTGTAAGCCACTCTGAGACTGCAAGCAATTAAATTGCTCAGCAGTTGGGTTAGAATGGATAAAAGGAAGTACTTCTTCACCCAAAGAGTGACTAACACATGGAATTCACTGCCACAGGAGGTGGTGGTGGCTACAAGCATGGACAGCTTCAAGAGGAAACCATATGGAGCAGAGGTCCATCAGTGGCTATTAGCCACAAGTTATAGATAGGAACTCTTGGTCTTGGGCAAGTGATGCTCTGTATTCTTGGTACTTGGGCGGGGGGAACAGTGGGAGGGCGTCTAGTGTCCTGGCCACACTGGTGGACCTCCTGATGGCACCTGGTATTTTTGACCACTATGTGACAGAGTGTTGGACTGGATGGGCCATTGGGCTGATCTAACATTGGTTTCTCTTATGTTCTTATGTGAAGGGTGGGGTATAAATCCAATCTCCTCCTCCTCTTCCTCTTCTTCTTCTCCCCCTTCCATGGTGCATTGTATGCAAGTTTTTTATATATTATTTTCTTGGTACCCCTCACAATGTAGAACAGAATTCTGGAAGAAGTAAGGAAAGCTCCTAACGTAGTGATACTCATGAAAGACTGTAAAACCAGCCTTTTAAAGAGAGTATCTGGGTCCCTTGAGAGGACTCTATATCGTAGTTAGTTCTTAAGGTCTAGAGAAATGCTGTGTTTGCATAGGTGGGGTTTATCATTGCTGGATTTTTACTGTCTCTTTATTTTATTAGTTTGTGTTGAAATTATTATTTTATTTATTTATTATTTAATGTATTTATTACTTACTTTATTTTGTTACCTGCTCTGGTTCCTACTTTGGAGTTGGGAGAAGGGCAGGCTATATCTATTTCAATCAGTAAATAGAACATGTGAATGGATACTCAATTTTTGTAGCTAACCAAGATACAGACTACACATTAGGGTTAGTCATATTATGTGGCAGATTATGGTGGGATCTTCCAGTTTCTTTTGAATTTAACAATCTGCTGCAGGAACATTTGAGTGTGATTTGGTTCAGGACAATAGCAAGAGGGATTAACTCTTCATCCCGTGTCATTTCAACACGCGTTCAAAGTAACAGAGCATCAGAATTTAATCTGGAAGAACCAGGTTTAAATCTCAAGTCTGGCCACAGATCTCTCATGTACCATGTAATTTCTATCTTGAATTTTTATCTTGTCTTTCTTTCAAGAAGCTCAAGGTGGTACATTTTCTCCCTGCCTTCAACTCTGTGAGACTGGCTGGGCTAAGAAAGAGCAATTGACCCAAAGGGGTTCAGTGACCTTCATGGCAGAGTAGAGATTTGAATCTGAGTCTTTCTGGTCCTCATTTGACATCATAATCATTGCCCTATGTTAGGTTTTAGGATTTTTAAAAAAGCTCTTAATATTGCTTACACCTAAGGATAAGAGTCAGCAGCCTGTTTGGCTTAAATATAATGAGTGTAAATTTATTAAATATTTATATATCTCATTCTCCAGAGCCTGCATAAATGATAATTACACCACAATGATATCTATATTTACGGCATAGTGGTTATTTTAAGCTATTTCATCTTGACAAAGGAAGTGGATTGTCCAGAAATGTGGGAAACTTGGTTTTGCTAACCTGCCCTCCCTAGTCCTAGACACACCACTTCATGTACCAGATTACTTAATCATATAGTAATACCTTTTGATGATACCCCTAATTCAAAGCTTCTTTTTTAAAAAATGGATTTTTAGCTCCTGCCATATCAAAGCACGAAGCAAACAATTTTCTTTCTGAAGACTGGAGGGTCAAATTTAGCCAAGACTCAGTAAGACTTACAGTGACATTTAACTGATAGCTTCCATTAGCTGTGGGGAGGAGAAAAATCATCAGCATTTAGCCTGTAGGGGTAGAAAGATAAAATTTACAACTGAGAAATGGTGGGTGGCAGAGGCTGTGTTCCATGCCCACCTTGGACAAATTGGGTCTTCTGTCTATAAGACAGAGCTAATGTCTTTAATGCTAGAAGGTGAAATAGAAACATAAAGGATTATCTTGGGTTGGGCAGCATCCCAGAATTGAAATAATTTCTCAAAGACAGAATGATGTTATGCTTAAAGGAAAGGCACTGTGGCAATTGCTTCCTGCCTGGACCACTATTAAATTTTGGGCACAGTTGCAGAGCATCTATGGCCTGATACATAGCATTAAAAAGCATCAAGAGGCTCTTTCCTGGGCAGAAGTGCTGTTGGAATGAAGCTATTTGAGGTTCTACCAGGTACATTTATTCCATGCATTGGGAACCTTTACCTTTTCCTGCATATAGAAGTCTCTAGTGTCCTATCATACCTTGGAAAGAGGAAACCAGAACTGGGTCCTCTGCAGTCTATATTCTTAGGCATGGAGCTTGTCTTGGTACCTGCCTTCATTTAGACTGGGCTGGCTCAGGCAACAGTACCCTCCTACATCTCACTATTGCTGCTCCCTTCTAAGACCTGAGAAAAATAAGAATCTAGGTGCAAGGCTTCAATCTGCTACATTCTTCTGATCTTTGGCTATCAGACTACACATCTCTCCCTGAAGCTGGAGCCCAGCTATTAAGTAGGGTTGCCAGGTTGACTTACCTGGCCAGTGGGGGTCTCCCAGCATACTGGGATTTGGGATACTGGAAGTGATGTTGAGCATTTTTGGGCCTACTTCAGATTGGAGGTGACACTCTGGTTTTTGGGCAAAACTCTATGTTAAAGTCTGTTTCAAGCCATAGAGTCTTCCCCCCCCCAAAAAAAATCAGAGTGTCATCCCCAATTGGAAGTAGGCCTGAAACTGGAAGTAGCCCCAAAAAGGTCAGATGGGGTGGGATTTTCCCCCACCAGCCAGCTGGCTGGCATCAGGCAAGAGCTTGAAAAAGTGGGGGCTCCCCTGCTCCCACTTGGGGGCTGGCAACACTGCTATTAATGATTGAATATTTCTTCACCAAAGTCCTGAACATATGAAAAGCCCTGCTGGATTAGAGTAGTGTTCCATCTAAACCACTATCCTGTCTCACACAATGGCCAGCCAGTTACTCTGGAAGGCCAGAAAGAGCATAGAGGCCAAGGCTTTTTCCTGATGTTGCCTTCTGGCATTGCTATTCAGAGGTTACCTGGCTCTGAATGTAGAAATTCACTTTAATCTTCATGGCTACAAGCCATTGATAGACCTAGCTTCCATGAATCTGCCTAATACTCTTTTAAAGTTGTTTGTGCCAGTGGCCATCACTACATCATCTGGCAGTGAATTCCACAATTTAATCACTTATTTAGTAAAAAGGTATCTTTCTTTTGTCTGTCCTGAATCTACTGTGATTGGTTTCATGGGTAAGTCATGCAAGCTGCATGGTAGCAAGTTGCCTAGCAGTTATTGCTGGGCCTAGCCCCTTCATGACTCAGAACTAAGCCAGCTGGGCTGAGGGATAGAACCCAGAAGCTGCTGGGAAGGTGAGTGTTGGGGGGTGGAGTTGCCTTTCCTAAACTGCTAAATTACTGGGGAGAATTAATTGGAGGTTGCTTTGTGAGAGGACAGAGACTTAGGGTGACTGAGTGCTTGTAGCCCCTTCGGGAAGGTGTTGTTTTCATCTGGGTCTGTTTGGGTCTTTGTCTGGTCTGTTGCTCATTGAGCAAGGTCTGTTTACATGGGACTGATCATAGGGCCCACTCTCTGTTGCTGCTGCTGCTGCTGCTGGGAGGCAGGGGCTGTGGGCCTCTGAACTGCAAGGCTCCTCCTAGGCAGAAGCCCAAGCCTTTGGCATGGACCGAAGGGTGAGAGTCAAAGGGCTTTTGGCCAGGGGCTCTTAGCCTGGGGGTCAGGCCTAGGGATGCTGCATCACTCTAGATACCTTTAAACCACTAAACAGTTATGGTGGAAAGCCAGCAGGGGATTGGGGCTATCCAGTGTTTGGCAGAGAGTGCCACATGTATGATTATCTACCCACTATGTGGAAATTGTGGCTGTGTGCTTGCTGCAAGGAGCTCATGGCTCTCAGGGAGCAGGTTTGTTCCCTTGAACCAACCTGGTGAAGCTGAGGCAGAGAGAGAGATTTGGGGAAGAGACCCTCGGAACAGAACAGTCCCATTCCTGTGGTGACAGCTGCTTTTGTGAAGAGTGAGAGTCTTGAGGTCGGAGGCCATCAGTCTGAGGAGGAGGGATGTGATCCCTTAGAAGGGACCCCTTCCTTGGGCGATGGACCAATATCCTCTTGTACCAAGGATACCCCCGGGGGGCTGGGGGAAGGTGGGTTTCTAGTAGTGGGTGATTCTATCATTAGGAATATAGAGAGTGGGGTCTATGACAGGCATTTTGACCACATAGTGACTTGCCTGCCTGGTGCGAAGGTTGAGGACATCACACACTATTTAGATAGGTTGATAGATAGTGCTGGGGAGGAGTCAGCAGTCATGGAGCATCTGCCCTGGAGGGGTCTTGCAAAGTTTCCTGCTTTCCTCCAGGTCATGTTTCAGGCTCCACAGACCCCTCAGAAGCTTCTGAGTCAGAGTCCAGAAATAAACCAGTGGGGGTCAAGACAGGGCCATTTGAACAAGAGATGTGCATCGAAAATCAGTATTTTAATTGGGGTATACTGGACCTGAAAAATATCAGTATTCCTGATTTTTTGGATCCCAGTACTGGTGTCGTATTTGAACCTGGGTTTTATTCAGGAATCCAATTTTTTTCTCTCCATTATAGTCTATGGGGAAGTTATCTGAGGGTCTGTTTGTTAAGCTACAAGCACCAAAATTACTGCAGAGCTGCTGGTGCCTGTCCTCAGAAGAACCCCCAAATTTCAAAAAGATTGGATCAGGGATACAATTCTATGAGCCCCTAAAGAAGGTGCACCCATCCATCCTCCATTGTTTCCAATTGGGGGGTCACAACTTTAATGCCAGTAGCTCACAACTTTAATGTGAGTAGCTCACAAAGAAGAATTTTTTGCTCACAAGACTCCACAGCTTAGAGAAAACATTGATCTCCAGCCCTCACCTGGAGATTGGCAATGATGGTTCCCCAGAAGGGAATGGTTGGTTTGGAGGGTGGAGTCTATGGCTTTGTACCTGTCCGAGGTCCCATGCCTCCTGAAACCTCACCCTCTCCAGGCTCCATCCCTCCCATCTCCAGGAATTTCCCACCTGGAGTTGGCAACCCTATCTCCTTCCCCGCTAATCATCAGCCTACCTTTATTTCCCCCTCACTCTTCAGCTTTTCGCCCCCCACACATCTGCAGCCTCTCCTGTGCTCTGAAGCCCTGACTGCTACATCACATTGGCTGTCATATGGGGGCCACCTCAGCAGCATATAAGGATACAGAGCCCACCATTTTCTCCAGGGGAACTGATCTCTGCCATCTGGAAAGCAGTTGTAATTCTGAGTGATCTCCAGCCCTCACCTGGAGATTGGAAACATTTTACCTCAGAGCAGCAAACTGTTTAGAATGTTAGAGGCAAAAGCCAATCAAGTCAGATATGCAAACGACCTCTGTGTTCCAAGGCAAAGGCCAATGAGTCTGCATATGCAAATAAACTCTGTGTTCTGACTGGCTATGGGGGGGGGGGAGTAACAGCAAAATGTTTAGAATGTTGGAGGCCAGGACTCAGGCAAAGCAGCCAGTGGATAGGGAATGACAGATCAGAGAGCGATCTGAATGACAGATCAGAGAGCGAACTGATTTTGGAGCGTGTGGAATGTGTTAGAGAAGTGCCACCACCATTCGGCTTTTATTTATAAGGGAGATGTGTGAAAATGCCCTTAGTGTCTTAGCAGTTGGGGGAGAGGTTTTTTTGCTGTTGTGCTCCTTTGGTTTCAGTAGAGCCATTTAATTGTTACTCAATTGTTAATTCTGGTAAGGTTATAAATACAGGCTACTTTTCATAAGGGTGTGTTCGGAATTGGTTTAAAAAGTTCAAATTTAATTTCAGCACAGGGCTCATGTTCTTCCTTAATTAGGCAAGTGCTAGGCCATTAAGAGGCAAGGCTGTTTGTCACACACTAATTAGCATAGATCAACTGTAAAAACCTTTTTAGTGTCCACTGTGAGCTTCAAAAGAATTGAAGCCTGGTGGTTCTAGAAAAATTGTGCTTTAGGCTGTCTTATAGTTCCATAGCTATTATAAAAATACAAAATTTATTAAGGTGTACACATATTAAAATATATTTGGGTTAAAAAAATTCAAGTATCAGACTAATAAAAGCATATCAATTATTAATGCACAAGATGGGTTAACACTTTCCAACTGAAGACCAAACGCGTTTCGGCCTCAAAGGGCCTTCCTCAGTGGTCACTATACAACATAGTATGGACACACATTCAAACATATGTATACTTATTTAAAGACCAGATGTTGTATCCTGAAATTATAAAAATAGAGGGGGGAGAAAAGAGGGGAAAGGAAACTCAAATTATTATTACAAATGTATGCCAAATCCTTATTAATTTAAACAATTGATTTTTTTTCAAACTAGAGTTACCTTAGTGAGTGAGCAACTTGGCTTCTGCATAAATTAGTTTGCTCCGGAGCCATCCTTCCTGAGCTAAGGCAAAATTGTGTGAGCTGGAGACTAAAAGACTGTGAGCTATCTCACACTAACTCAGCTTAGAGGGAACACTGCTGGAGATCACTCAAAATTACAACTGTTCTTTAGGTAGCAGAGATCAGTTCCTCTGGAGAAAATGGTGGACTCAGTGTCATTGGACTCAGTGTCATTATACCCTGCTGAGGTCACCACAGCAAATTGACACTGAGTGTCCAAGGCCGGGACACCCGGCCAGAGCCTCTTTCTAGAGACCACTGTATTAATTTCCACAATGGGTCTTTTTCCTAGTACTAAATAATGCCATTTCAATCTACTTTAGTGACTGCAAGTGGATTTTGCCATTTCACACAGTACAATCCAGTTGCAAAGTGCCTTGAAAGTGGATTGAAACTGCATTATTTAGGTCACACAGGCCAGATAACGCGGGGGTGAGGCATGGCTGTTTGCCCCGGAGCAAAGTAAAGCACAGCAGCCCAATCACACATCCTGTGGAGTTCCCGTGGTTACACCGTTAGGTGCTGATCACATGGCTATCCTGAAGCGCAGCAAAGAAGCGGTGCGGTGCGATCACACTGGCAATCGCTAAGTGCTGCTTCCGTGGCAAATGGGAATTTTTTTCACACTGAAGTTTGCGCATGCGCATGATCGAGCAAGCGCATCCTGTGGAGACTTAAAAAAAAAAATCCGGTTTGCGACGGGACATGGACTGGCACCGGATGCTATAGGATTCGAGTGGAAATGCTATCAGATGCCCGCCCTTGCCCCACGTTTTCCAGAAACTAGTACATTGTATGCAGTAGTTTTTTATTTTGCATCTTTGGCGGGAAGCCATGGGTTAGCCATGGGTGAACTACGCTTCCCAGATGTTGCGGTGTGATCGCACACCGAAAATCCACCTATCATCCGTGTCTTTAGCGCTGCAACTTCTCCATGTGAATGGGACCTATGTATGTGTGAAAAAGCCCTAAACTTCCAAAGAACAACTTCCCCCCAAAACCAACTGCCTTGAAAGTAAAGGGGGGAGGCAAAAAGAAACAAGCCTCAAGTCCCCTATGCAACTGAAAAGCATAAGTCTTTTAACAAATAAAAGTAGCAGAAAGTGAACTCAAATGGGGAAAAGGAAGGCGGGAAAACAGAGAAAACAAGCTAAGCCACAAAGCCCCCCACCAGATCCCAAAAAAAGGGGGGGAAGCAAAGGATGGTAAGAGAGGAGGGAAAAAACAAAGTAAAATAGTTTGGGTGGAAAACAAGTTCAACCCCCCCCCCCACAAGCCCCAAAAAGTACAAAAAAAAGGAAAAACAACAAAGTCAATCACAAGCCAACAACGCAACCAACAGCAAAAGTGAACAACAAAACAGAAGGAAACAAAAATGGCCTAAGGCCTTTCCCCCCCCCCAATACACCACCAGGCCCAAAGAACACATGTAAAGATATTGAAGAACACTTTAAATAGTTTTAAAATGATGTTCTCAAACCAGTCTATCTATCTAGTACTGCTCATACAGCTTTCACCTTAAGCAGAAATTAGAATAAAAATTAAAATAAAAAGACCTGATTTAGTATTATTTCTCTGGTATGTAATTATTGCACCCATGAATTTTGCCACTGAAAGGGTGACAAGATTGTTTGTATCCAATAATAACCATGTCACCTGGGCTCTCATATTAGGCAAGTCAATATCTTTTTTAAGTAAATAGGTGATTAAATTAGCCCTCAACTCATTAAATATAAGACACTCTATAATCATGTGTTCAATGGTTTCAACTTTGTCATATAAACATCTGCATGTTCTGCTACTGGATGGTACTTTATTATATCTACCCTCCAAAACAACCAATGGAAGGGAATTCATTCTTGCCAGAGTAAAAGCTCTTTTGAGCTTTGGTACTGTCAAATGGTAATTCCCAAGTAAAGCATCAGTCATACCCTATGCACCCTAATAGGGGTACTAGTAATGTCCAACTTCCTAACACACTATCTCCTTTCTATGTCATTAGAGAATTATTTCTGAAAACACTGATGAAATAAAATGCAGTGAGGGATTTTAAAAAGACAAATTGATGAAGGAAATGTGCAGATACACAATCCTGTCATGCTTAGGTAGCATGACTACATAAACCAAAGCAGCATATTCCAACAGCTCTAAGGAACCACATATTTAAACCAAATATAAATATGGTTTCCTGGACCATGGATGCCCTGTGTAGAACAGAGCAGAATTTCCAATTCTTTAAAACCCCAAAACTATTTCTAACAATTTTCTTGTCTGGTTTTTTTCCTGATCTTTCCCCACTTCCATATTCCTCCTTATGGAAACAAAAGGAAGATCATAAGGAAATAGTTTTACCACAGTATACAAAACATTAGAATTCTTCTGGTCATGCTAGTTCAGCTGCCTCTTTTGCAGCTGCATTTTCAGGGCTCACCAATATTCTAATGTCCATAAAGTGGAGCGTTGTTCTGTGTAATTGCTGTCAGGCTTGGATGGCACAGAATTCTCCCCAATGGCATTTTCATGGTCTTGCTGATGACTTGCCAGAAGGAAGTTCTTTGCCAAGAGGTATCAAACTAGCTGAAGCAGAAGTTCTTGATTTAAATGAGCATAAAAATTCACTATAATAATCAAATGGCTCTTATTTTGTCGTTATGAGGTCTTTTCCTTTGACACTATGTTCTGGAGGCAGATTGCTCTCATCAGAATGATGGTACATTTAGGGCATCAGAGCAAGAGACTTTCAGCCAAAATAAAATGAAACAGCTACAGATATTTTTAGATGGGCTGAACCACAATGATGTGGAAATTAAAGTTATTTGGACTTCCTGACATCACCCATCATTTTCATCTGTCCCAGGATTTTTCCTCTTAATCATCATGAGCAGTAAACTTAATAAAATCTCATTCCCACACATAGGGGTGTATCCTTGAAGAGCCTGTGATAAGCAAAAATGTACATTGGAATTGTCATATTTCCTATCATTTGATTACATTTTCCTGCCTACTGTGCTTGCAGTAATCAGACACTAGTCTCTCATGGCAGGTAGCCATGATAACAGGAAAATAAAGAGCCACACCAGGCACAGGAGATAAAAGTAGGGCCACGCCAATGGTGCAAAATCAGGTAAAAACATTATTCAATTAAATTTCCAAAAATTCTGTATGTGTTTCACCAACAGGCTTCATCAGGGAAATCTGTAATATGTAATAACAACACTGAGTTTACATAAGTATAGTTAAAATTATATAGATAAGATATTGTATTAAAAGTTAAAATCCAGGTCCTAAAATATCAGTCACATATAAAACCGCTAGAGCTTATTCTGTCCCTGAGATTGCATGAGGAAGAGAAACTCCACGTAAAGAACAAAGATAAGATAAGGTTGTCCAGCACCCAACAGGTTTTGGCTCAAAATTAAATAAATCTTTTTTTCTGTGCCTAAAACAATGTTCCAACCTATTCATCTTGCAGTAGTTCTTCAAAAAGATCAGTAGGTAATTGTCACTGAAAGAACTTTACTGTATTCTGGCATTCAGTTGATGGCTGCCTCACTGGAGAAGAACTGCGCCGGAGAGAGGAGCGTCCTGCCAAGGAAGCCGAAGCCGGAGACCAGAAGGAAGAGCCGCCACCACCGGGGTGCTAGGTAGGCTGACCCAACCCCTGAGAATGTGCCCATAGTTAGGGATCCATAAAAGTGATTAGCACTACAAAGTTGTAAACCGCCCAGAGACCCCCATTGGGGGGGTTAGGGCGGTATATAAATCGAAGGTTAAATAAATAAAATAAATAATCTTTTTCTTTTTTTACAGAAGCTGATGCAGTTCTAAAGATGCATTTGACCCTTTAAGTGTCAGTGTCTAGTGCCCTGACCTGAATAGCCCAGGCAAGTCCCATCTTGTCATATCTCAGAAGCTAAGCAGGGCCGACCCTGGCAAGTATTTGGTTGGGAGACCTCCAAAGAATACCAGTTGGGATGAAGATACAGGCTACCAGTTTGGTGTCGTGCCAAACTGGTGTAGTGCGAGTTTAGTGCAGTGGTTAGGAGCACGGGCTCTAATCTGGGAGAACTGGGTTTGATTTCCCACTCCTCCACGTGCAGCTGCTGGGTGACCTTGGGTCAGTCACAGTTCTCTCAGAGCTGTTCTCTCACGAGCAGTTCTCGAAAGAGCTCTCTCAGCCACTTCTCTGAACGTCCTCCATGCCCCTGTAGGAGTTGCCAGAGATCACTATGACTTGATATTCAATATTCATGCCATGTTTAGCCATGGTATAATTTCACTAATATGTGTTGTGTGCCATCAAGTAGCTTCCATCTTATAGGAATCCTATGAATTAATGACATCCAAAACTTCCTGGCATTGACAGCCTTACACGGTTCTTGCAAATTGATGGCTGTGGCTTCATTTATTGAGTCAATCCATCTCATGATGGGTCTTCCTCTTTTCCTTCTGCCTTCAACTTTTCCTAGTATTATTTACTTTTCCAGTGAGTAATGCCTTCTCATCATGTGACCAAAGTACAATAAGCCACATTTAGTCATTTTAGCTTCTAGGGAGAATCCAGTCTTGATTTGTCCCAGAACATTTACTACTGCCAAGACAAGTCTCCGCAATCCTATAATTATGCATGTGATTTTTCCTACCTAAATACAGAACTTTACATTTATCTCTGTTGAAATTCATTTTGTCTTAACCCAGTTTTTGAGCCTGTCAAGATAATTATGTCTCTTGATTTTTTTTACTGTATTTGTTACCCCTCCCAATTTAGTTTCATCTGCAAATTTAATGAGCATCCCCTCTATTTTCCTTCATCAAAGTCATTTATAAAGATGTTGTACAATGCAAGGACTTGGATAGATCCTTAAGGCAATCCATTTGTCACTCCTTTCCAAAAGGATGAGGAACCATTAACAAGCACACTTTGGGTATGATCTGTCAACCAGTTGCAAATTCACCTAAAAGTAACAGAATCCAAACCATATTTTAATGACTTGTCAACAAGAATATCATGTGGAACCTTATCAAAAGCCTTACTGAAATCAAGATAAACTATGTCTACAGCATTCCCCTGATTCAACAAGGTACTAGTAGCTCTCTCAAAAATGAGATAAGGTTAGTCTGATATGACTTTTTTTTTACTTTTTATTTTCCATTTTTCATTAACAGTATAAACAGAAAAAACAAGAAAATCTACAACCACTACAAATATCCAGCTCTGTCCCTTAAATTTGGTGTAGTGGTTAGGAGCGCAGACTCTTATCTGGGGGAACTGGGTTCACTTCCCCACTCCTCCACATGCAACTGCTGGTGTGACCTTGGTATCAGCAGACGCTGCCATGAGTTGGGGTGTTAAGCAATGGATTGTACTCACTCCCCTCCCCCACACATTCTCTAGACTAGTGCTTATCTTGCAGGTAGCCTTGGAGTGACAGGCGCTTCTTCCCTGAGCTTCCCACTGGGAACCTAACGGTTCCACATTAGCCCATGCTTAATTGTGCTTGTTCATTGGCCTGGGGGTGTCATGGGGTCTCCTTCGAAGGGGTTATTTCTTTTCTTTCTTTCTTTCTTTCTTTCTTTCTTTCTTTCTTTCTTTCTTTCTTTCTTTCTTTCTTTCTTTCTTTCTT
>NW_015164694.1:562156-579249 GCF_001447785.1 Gekko japonicus
GGGCGTCAACATGGCAAATGGGGTTCAATGTGGCCAAGTGCAAGGTGAAGCACATTGGAGCCAAAAATCCTAAATATAAATACACATTGATGGGGTCTGAACTGGCAGAGACTGATCAAGAGAGAGATCTTGGAGTTGTAGTAGATAATTCACTGAAAATGCCGAGACAGTGTGTGACTGCAATAAAAAAGGCCAATGCTGTGCTGGGGATTATTAGGAAGGGTATTGAAAACAGATCAACCAATATCATAATGCCCCTATATAAATCAATGGTGAGACCTCATTTGGAATACTGTGTGCAATTCTGGTCACTACACCTTAAAAAGGGATTTAAAAAAAATTGTTTTTTTTTTCTTAAAAAGGATATTATAGCTTTGGAAAAAGTGCAGAAAAGGGCAAGTCGAATGATAAAAGGGTTGGAACACTTTCCCTATGAGGAAAGGTTAAAGCTTGGAGAAATGATGACTGAGGGACTTCCGGTCTATGGAACAGGGATGGCGGATGCTCTTCCCACAATGGGGAAGGGCGGTTCGCACACCGGCGGCCTGGAGGGGTGCCACCTCAAGTGACACCCCCACAGAGCCTTTGTGATAGGCTCCAGGCCAAGGGGTTTTAGGCTCCAGGCCAAGGGGCTTTTGAGGGGTAGCCTCTTTGATGGCATAATGACGGAGAATTGAGGCTCCCCTCTGCCCCGACGGTCCAGTCGCTGAGTGGCCTTTGGGCATAAGCTGGACTGACCGGGACAAGCGCTGGAGATCGAGCGGAATGGCATAAAACTGAGCGTGGTCAAAGAAACTGACCGACAATGAACATGAGTTCTGAATAAAATAGAGTAGTTTGAAAAGCGATCCCCCCCGCGGTTGAAAACAGTGATTGCAAAGAGGGATGCCTCTTGTGCGAATGAGCGGCTAACGGACACGAAGGGGGAGAGGGGAGGAAGTAAACCAAAAGTGTTTCAAGAGACTTATCTGAATCGCGAAGTCATTTGGCGAGTTTTCTGAGTTGTGTGGAAGTGGCAGAAACTGTAAACAAAACAGGAAAGATGGTGGCCCAGCAGAAAAGGTTTAAAACAAAGCGGGGCAGTCAGAGTCTGAAACCGGAAGAGGGAGCAGATGTCCTCAAACTCCTGGCAGATATGCTCAAGCCAGTGATGCAGCAACTCGATGGTATTAACCAGCAATTGACCGTGATGAATAAAAACTTTGCAGCACAGCAGCTTCAGCTGAATGAAAAAGAAAAAAGTGGAGCAGGCAAACGAGAAAATTAAAGAGATAGACACCACAAGCAAGAAGTTGAAGAAAAGGCTGGGAGATGTGGAAACGAAGCAGAAATTCCAAGAGAATCGGGTTTTGCAGCTACAGTTGGAAAAAGCTAACACGATTCTCAGGTTTCAGGGGGTTCCTGAAATGGATCGGCAAGACTTGAAAAGGGTGCTTGGTGAGATTATCGCTCCAGTAATAGGTTTCACAGTGGATGAACTGGTAAACGAAATGGAGTCAGCCTATAGGGCATACTCCAATTACATTAAAAAAAATAACCTACCTGGAGAAATAGTAGTCAGGTTTGTAAGAAGACAAACCAGAGATGCCATTTTAAAAGCAACAAAGAAAGCAAAACTGGGGCCAATGTAGAGCCAATAATACACTCTAAAGCATAAGTAATATGCTGAATACAATTGCTTTATACTAGATAGTCACTATTACGTGTACAAAATTTCCCCAAACATTTACAATAACAAGATAATACAATAGAATGTCAGTAGCTGCCAACAGCCCCAAGATATCAATGGAAATCCTAAACAGTTACTGTTGGCAGTCAAAAGAGTATAAGGCTTATTGAGCTAAAAGCTACTAGAGCTTGACGAAGCAGCCGGCTTGTGCTTGGTTTCGTGTAATGACTTCCTCATAAGCAGCTTAACTGATGTTGTATACAAGTTTTCTTAATATGTGTAATCTCCTGGTTTTTAAGATACTTCTCTAGGGCTCTTTAGCTTGGAGAAATGACGACTGAGGGGTGACATGATTGAGGTTTATAAGATTATGCATGGGATAGAGCAGGTAGAGAAAGAGGTACTTTTCTCCCTTTCTCACAATACAAGAACTCGTGGGCACTCCATGAAATTGCTGAGTGGTCGGGTTAGAACGGATAAAAGGAAGTACTTCTTAACCCAAAGAGTGATTAACACATGGAATTCACTGCCACAGGAAGTGGTGGCGGCTACAAGCATGGACGGCTTCAAAAGGGAACTAGATAAGCATATGGAACAGAGGTCCATCAGTGGCTATTGGCCACAAGGTATAGATAGGGGCTCTAGGGCAAGTGATGCTCTGTCTTCTTGGTGCTGGGGGGGTCAACAGTGGGAGGGCTTCTAATGTCCTGGCCCCACTGGTGAACCTCCTGATGGCAATGGTATTTCTGGCCACTGTGTGACACAGAGTGTTGAGCTGGATGGGCCTTTGGCCTGATCCAACATTGGCATCTCTTATTTTCTTATGTTCTTATGAGGCTGTTACCATGAACTCTAGGAATGTAAACTTCTCTCTCTCTCTCTCTCTCTCTCTCTCTCTCTCTCTCTCTCTCTCTCTCTCACACACACACACACACACACACACACAAACACACACACACAAACACTTGGATTTGTCCTTATATCTTGGAGAGTGGAGTGATTTCAGATGCCAAATGATAATAGCACACACTGGTAATGAGACAGGAAAACTAGGTCTCAATCCAGTCCAGGAGGATGCAATTCAGCAGTCTCTCTTTCTAATCTCCCTTTGAAAGTAAGAGCACTGATACTCTTAGGTCAGCAACGGAATGTTGTGGTTTCTAATGTCAGACTAATGTCCATTTATTCTTTGCATCCTTCTGGACTGAAGCCTCCTGGATGGAACTGAAACCTAGGTTTCCTGTCTCATTACCAACACTGATATCTCCACATATACTTCCCCTCTGCATATCACACCTAATCTAATCATGCCTGCTATTGCCATTAGGCATCTGAAATTATCTTTATAAAGTTTATATTTCTGGTACTTCATGTTACGTTTTATAGCACGCATGGCCCAGCCAAACAAAGTGACATTTATGTCAGATCTGGCCCTCATAACAAGTTTGACACCTCTGTGTTATTGTTTCCAGCAACATGGAAGGTAACTAGTGACTCCATTGGCAATGTTCACAGAAGTTCCTACCATCTGGGAATCAATAGCTTCAGAAGTAAAAATGAAATGTTAATGTATCCATTTTCAAATATAAAATATGAGTCATCACTAGGAGAGTGATGTGTTTTTTTCTAAAAAAACAACAACCCTAATCTACAGCAATATGTAGATGGTAGATGATAGATACCCACAAACACACATATATAAACCCATATTTATAGTGCTTTTTGACCATGATGCTAACTAGGTATGGAAAGCAATTGTCATGTTAATTTATTGCACTGGATAGTTGTGGGGATATCATACGGATATTTTGTCAAGTCTAAAGTCTCATAGGGAAGGAAATAAATCTAAACAAATATACTAAATAATTCAGAATCAAGTTTTACCTACCAATATTCTCTGAATCCACTTAAAACTAGGATTGTTCCAAATTCTCATAAATGATTTCTTCTCCCTTGATCAAAATTGCTTCTGATATTCGCTGGAAGGCATTAAAGTTCTTGTTGAACCTTGGATCAAATACAGAAGCAATATTGTACCTTTCTTCCTTAGCACTTCAGATCTTGGCTCTAAATAATGGATCTGACGAAGCCTCATTTTTGGCTGCTGAAATCAGAGGAGGTCCCTTCTGATTAACATTCTCACTAATCTTAATAGCATGTAAAAATATTGAAATAGGCCTAAATGAAGCTAAAAAGAAATATAAGTGTCACGTAGGACTAGACTAAAAATCTCAGGCATCGTTTCCACTAATGTGTCCATCTTTTTCTGTCTTAGTATTCAGATGTCAATATATACTCTTGAAAGATGGATATGTATAATTACCATGGATTTCAGTAGCTTTAAAGACAGAATGAGATGGCAAAAATTAGATTTTAATGAACATCTCAACAGAAGCAAGTTATGAAATGGTGTCTTGAGGATATCATAATGACTTCGAAATAAGGCAAATTAGATGAGTCCAGAAGGAGTGGGGGGTGGGTGGGGGGGAGAGCAGGATGCAGCAGCAGGAGAATAGCAATATTGAAATGAGATCAAAATAACATAAGTAAAAGAGAGAAATTCATACTTTGAAATTAATTTTAGTTTATAAATATATATTTTAATGCTGCAAAACAGGTTTGAGTAGCACTGTCAAAAATAGCATTTGGGTACAGAAAACAACCCTTCCTAACCACAGACAAAGGGTTTTGAATGAAATAGCCAATAATGATGTCCAAAAGATTGCAGGATTTGGCTGCTTTATCAGTTTTAGTGCTATGGAATGCTAAATGCATTAGCAAGAGGGCTCCTGATCAACATCTCTTCCATGGTTATAACAGCCTTGAAATGTGACTGAAATTCATAATTAGCACCTAGAATTTTGTTTTTACAGATAAATATCTTTCTGCTCTTTTTCCAGTGTGAGACTGTGTGTTCATATTCCATCCTCCTGTCTGGGAGAACCAGCATGGTACAAACTATGAACAGGAAGACTATACTTCACACTGCCAGTCAGCCATGAAATGATGTCACTCTTAGCATAACCGGAGAAGAATGCTGTGCCACCAGGCCCGCTCACCTGGCTGCATGGGATTGCTTGGACCGTTTCATTTCCCAGCACAGCAGCTGCTTTCTCTCATGCAGCCTGGGCTTGTCATCATGGGCTGGGGACTGGTTGATAAAGGCCACCTCAGCGCCACTCACCCTGAGATCCTGGCTCTTCCCCGCAGGTTCCCCTCACTTCCTTGCCTCCTCCTGCAGTCCAGGTAAGCACACATTTAGGAAAAGGGGGAAATGTGCATAAGGTGTAAATGGGGGGGGGAGGGAGACAGAAAAGGGCAGCCCGATCCTCTTTACTCAAAAGGAAGATCAATGGGACTTGCTCTAGCAAGGATGCAGGTCTGGGTGTGCCCAGGCCACATGTCTGCCTCCCCCCTACGGCCTTTGGTGGGGAATGCAGCCACAGGCCTGGGGCTCCTAGTGGGCCTCCCATCGCCAATGGGGGGTGCAGAGGAGCCAATGTTGAATTGCGTGACAACTAGAAGCTAGGAGAGGACGGGGAGCTGCTCCCCTCTCCCACAGTCAAGGCTGCTTCCCTTGCAGCCTGACTTTCCTTTCTTTCTGTCTTTCGCTCCTCTTTTGCCATCTATTTGCTTTCTTTCCATCACCTCCCTCCCTCGCTTTCTCTCTCCCTATCTATTTGCTTCTATTCCACCTCTCCCCTCCCTCCCTCCTTGTCCTCCTTCCTTCCCTCCTTCTTCACTAAAGTTAGAACAAAACAGAAAGGGGGGACAGAAGATTAAAATTACTGAATAAGAGTTTGAGAGTGCAAAACCCAGATTTACAGGGTAAAATCAACAGAGAAAAGTCCTTCTGTATGAGAATGAAGAGATAACAGTATTATATTAGCAAATATTTTTAAAAATAATTTTACTGTTTTTTTCAAACATCCCCCCCACAAAAATTAGAAAAAACCCAAAAAAATTACAAAACATAGGAACAAGATTACAAAAAAATCTCACAAATTACAAAAAGAGAGCAATGCTGAATCAGATTTTTGACAGAAGGGCTTGATATTTAGCATGGCCCCTGCACAAGGATCATAGCAAGTATGCTCAAAACATATTGCTTTTTTCTTAGGTACAGAACATACTCAGAAATGTTATGTCATATATTTTCTTTTTAAATTGTGTTTTCAATGTTTTGGTGCTGTGGTCCTATTACTATTTCTAGAAAGCAAAGATGATTCCTAGATATTTCCTTAAAATGGATTTATTTATTTTTTGTTGGAGGGCTTGGAGCTTGTGTTTCAACGGCTGTACAGGAAAGTCTGCACTGCATGTACCAACATGTCCAAATGAGGGGATGCCACATATTGTTGACACAGGTTGTGAAAAATACAGAAGATTCTGGAGTAACTCTCAGCTTGTAATTAAATTGGGCCAAGTCTGGTTAAAATTTTCTTCACATTTTTTATAATCTATTTATTAATTTTCAGGCAAACAAACATACATAGAGTACCCATATAATGAAATACATCACAATAATCAAAATTAGGTTGACAATACTTACACCTTCATTACATATTGTGTTCTTTTTTTTTTCTTTCCCCCCCCATATCTCTCTTACTGTATTTCAAAACCTAATTTATTTCCTAATGTCAATGTTAATAATAGATCACAGTATCAACTCATATAACAAAGACATTCTTACTGTTAATTAACTTTCATATTAATGTTATCTTCATAATTTATTGAGAACCTTATATTCTATTTCCTGTTTGAGCTATCTGTTTCCTGTTTAGGCTAACCACAGCCAAAATGTAAATCTGTCCACTGGAGAACAAAGGCAGTAGGCATCAAAAACCCATATGTCTATGTTTTACAGTCCTGCATATGCCTTGCTGCTAATTTCCTATATATTATGAGCTATCTTAAACAACACAATTTACTCCACTGTTAAGCTCATCCAAACATTTAACAATCTCCAGACAGCATTTACACATTAAAGAAGCTACATCCTTGAAACTCTACTATATACTTAATTGTTCTAAA
Organism: Gekko japonicus; assembly: GCF_001447785.1. NCBI lineage: Eukaryota > Metazoa > Chordata > Lepidosauria > Squamata > Gekkonidae > Gekko > Gekko japonicus. Next base: position 568,860 of record NW_015164694.1, read on the forward strand.
GTATATGTGTATATATATAGGAGCTGCGGTGGCTCAAGTGGTTAAGACGCTGAACTGCAGGCTGTGGAAGGTCAGTAGTTTAGCAGTTTGAGACCTGGGTGCCGCAAGACGGAGTGAGCTCCCGTCTCTAGTTCCAGCTCCTGCCAACCTAGAAGTTCGAAAGCAAGAAATTGCAAGTAGATAAATAGGGACCACTCCGGTGGGAAGGTAACAGCATTCCGTGCGCCTGGGTGTTTAGTCATGCTGGCCACATGACCATGGAAATGTCTTCGGACAGCGCTGGTTCTTTGGCTTTGAAACGGAGATGAGCACCGCAACCCTAGAGTCGGATTCGACTGGCTTTCGAGCAAGGGGACCTTTACCTATATGTATATATACATACTCCCGTTAATCTCAGCTAGATACTCCAAGAAAATGAGAGAAAGGGATAACCAAAGCAGAAACATAGATCTCACAACTCATCACTCCTTCCTCCACTACTCCGGCTCAATCTCTCAATCTATTTCCAAAAGACATATGTATCCTTAACCCAATAATTAAACCATGTCCAGCCACAAACATACCTTTACTTAATTCTACCTATTATACCAAAATAGCAGTGAGATAAATTAATAAAATAAACCTTATAAAAAGAAAAGACAAATAAACAAACATAAACATATAATTTACATATCATCACTCCTTCCTCCATCATTACAACTCAATCTCTCAATTTATTTTCAAAAGACATATAAATCCCAGCAGAGTATTTAAACCTTTTTAAGTAGCAAACATAAATGTTGTCTCTTCTCTCCTTCTACTCTTTCCATATCTTCCTTCTTTCTTTCAATTTCTTTTAAGTGCCTTGCATTTTTGTATTCGAAAATCTCCATCTTTGAAACTCTTCTGTACTTCAAAAAGTCAGTCCTCAATCTCCTATTCAGTTTAGTCTGTTTTACACAGGCTTTCCCTCCTCTTTTTCTCTTTTTTCTTTTTTCTTCTATGGCAGCTATGGGGACTTTTTTTCAATCTTTTTTTTTAAATACAAGGTCTATTGTATCTTTTGTCCAGTCTATATCTATCTCTTGGTTCTCTTCTTTCACGAGCTCCAGCTGGTTATCCAACATTCCCCTCATCCCATCCACAAAGCCGTCCCCCTTCTCACTAACAATCTGAGCCAATTGAGTTTAGTCTTCATTATTACTTATATCCTGGCTCACATTTTGTGGGGTTTTGAGAAGATTATTACAGGCAGTTTTAAAAGCTTGTGTTATTTCTCTCACCAATAAATTTTTAAACTGTTCTACTGTGAGAGTTGTAATTTCTGTATCCAGATCCCATTCCTCGTTGCTCTATCCCAGCTCCGTTTTGGCATTTCAGCGTGCAGATTAACTTCTTTTTACCCAAGCCTGTAATGTTCTTCAGTTTCATGCAACAATAGCTCAAAACAAGACAGAGTCTCTTTTTCCTACACCTTCCCTTTTTGCAGCAAAAATCGTTTCCATTCCCAATCGCTTCATGGCCGCTTTCTATAATATTGGAATTTTCTGTTAAGGGTATTATAGTCCAGTGCTCCTCCTAGTAATCTCTTGATCATTCATATAGTCCTTTCTGCGATGTAGTAGTTCCACCAGAAAACACTCAGTTAAAAATGGATGGTTGGAGCTACATGGAAAACATGGAGTCCATGATCCACTCCATTCTTCGTCCCTGCTTCACGGCAATATCGGGCATCCCCCCCCCACAATGCCAAAGTGGGAAGGAGCCGACAACACCCCACTGCCACCGGTTCTCCCTCCAGGAGAGCCGGCAAGTCCCCCCGAAACCAGGAAGGACCCAAAAAGACGAAAAAGGATCAGGCAGCTCGGGAGTGTCCTGAGAATCCGCCCGTTGCTCACGCTGTACCGTGCATCTTAAAATGTTCTTAAATTTTTAATACACATTAAATATATATTGTCAGCATACTTAGAGGGGTAGTGTTCCTATCCTGACTACTCAGGTTGTGGTCAGATAGGCAATTTGATTGTGACACAAGTTCTAATTGATCCAGGGCTTTTTGTAACTGAGAGTTTTGATCAAACTAACCCCCTTAAACCCTCCTCACTGCACTTTCACTCTGTCCTTGATTGATCAGATGCAGCAGTCAGGGAATGGGACAGTTGGGCAGCGTTTTTAAAAGCATCAGTCTTCCAAGCATGCACATAAGCACTGATGGGATTTAATGCTTCAAACTCCTGGCAGAATGATGGCAGCTGGTGGCTGAAGAGATTGCTGGAGGAGGCTGCTGGGAAATGTAGTCCAGTATGAGGACCTAGGTTCCCTTTAAGCTGCACCAGACTGCGCTGGCACACCAATTCCCCCCAATCAGCGCAGCAATTTTTTTCACAGCGCAGGGGCGGGAGGTTCCCTTCTCAATGGCCATGCAGCATGGATCTGTTTGCTCAGGCAGCAAAGAAACACAGAAGTATGATTTGTGTTTCCTAATCTGGGCTGGCCCCACCTTGCCCTTTGAAAGAGGGCACTGCTGCCCTGCCGTTTTCTGCCTCGTGCTCCTGGAGATATCCTGGCCCAGAAGGAGGACTGTTCTGTTGCCCACCTTCTGCCCTTCCTGAGGTGAGTCACCTGGTTGTTTGTTTTTTTCTGGGGTGGGGGGAGGTCAGGTGGAGCACCCAGGCCAGGATCCATGCAGGATCTCCGGCTGTGTGTTTGTTGGGTGGCCATGTGCCCTTCCTTCCAGCCTGGCACGTTTCTCTTCCATTTTGGGGGTGGGGATGCAGGGCTTTTGCTGGCCCAAGTGGAGGTTGGCTGGAGGACCCAGGCTGGGATCCGTGCAGGATCTATGGCCGTATCTTTGCAGGGCGGCCATGCACCCTTCCTTCCAGCCTGGCACGTTTCTCTTCCATTTTGGGGGTGGGGATGCAGGGCTTTTGCTGGCCCAAGTGGAGGTTGGCTGGAGGACCCAGGCTGGGATCCGTGCAGGATCTATGGCCGTATCTTTGCAGGGCGGCCATGCACCCTTCCTTCCAGCCTGGCACGTTTCTCTTCCATTTTGGGGGTGGGGATGCAGGGCTTTTGCTGGCCCAAGAGGAGGTTGGCTGGAGGACCCAGGCTGGGATCCGTGCAGGATCTATGGCCGTATCTTTGCAGGGCGGCCATGCACCCTTCCTTCCAGCCTGGTGTGTTTCTCTTCTCTTTTTGGGGTGGGGGGGATGCAGGGCTTTTGCTGGCCCAAGAGGAGGTTGGCTGGAGGACCCAGGCTGGGATCTGTGCAGGATCTCTGGCCATATGTTTGCAGAGCGACTGTGCACCCTTCCTTCCAGCCTGGCACATTCTTTTCCCTTTTGGGGGTGGGGGGGATGCAGGGCCGTTGTTAGCAGGAGAGGAGGTTGGCTGCAATGCAACTTATATTTTTCTTCAATCTGCTATAAATGCTCCTGCAAAATTTCAGTTCAGAATAGCTCTGTAAATTCCAGGATTCTCAATTCAAATCTCCTTCCCCAGACCTATATGCTTTCCTTGTCTACTATTCCTTTTGCCACTTTTATTTAGCTGCCAGTGAGCCTTGTTGGTACCTTGCCACAGAATGCATTTTTATGTTCTTTTTCTCAATAATGCAGCGATCACGCTATAAAAAGGGCTTTTCCCCAATTTGAACAGAGTTGGCTAATGATTTTCAAACAGCATTCTCAGTGGTGGCTCTTAATTAGAATAAAATACCATGGCTGATCACTTTGTAGTTGGCAGGCAGAAGGTGTGTGTATGCTTTATTATTAGAAGGGGGGAGATAAGGTTAAGGCATGAGCTGAACACAATGGAACCATAAACCTGCATTTAGGGTTGCCAATCTCCAGGTGGGCCCAAGAGATCTCCCAGACTGATCGGTCTCTGGACCACAGAGATCAGTTCCCCTGGCAAAACAACCACTTTGCAGGGTGGACTTTATGGCATTAGACATCTCTGAGCAGAGCACAGCAGCTAAACGTAACCTCCATGTCTAGGGGTAGTGTATCTCAGAACTACACCTCTTTGAAATTTCTGTTGAAACTGTGATCTGTGTATGTCTATAGGAGCAGCCTAGAAAATGAGAGTGTTTGAAATTCAGCACTGATGGGACATAAAAACACTGGTGGATCAAGACCATTTTGGAAGCTTCCAGCCAAAATTTCAGCAAGGTGAGGCTCTGATTTTAAAAGAGGGGGAGATTTTCTGTCACTTTGCTATTTGTTCTTCACCTGAAGTATAGTAGCTAACACCCCAAAAAAGGTCTCCAGTGCATTTTACTGATTGTCTTGTTCTTATTCTCATAGAGCATGGCAAAGTAATCTGTGGATTGCCTGCTGTTTTTTGTGACTACAATGGAAGAAGGAAAGGTAAGGGTGTCTTGTGCTTAGCCATTTTGGAAGGGGTATGAATGAGTACAGTGATAGGCTAGTAATTTACTTTATACAATTTTCCAAGGCTAAGCATGCTGACATTTGTTTGTTTTATGTATGACTCATTCACTTTCATATGTTGCTGATGCCAAAGAAGGAGCCTTGTTATGATACCAGGGCAGTTAAGGGGAGAGAGGTTATATTTGCTTGGTTTCTGTACCGAACTTGACTGTTCAACTGCAAGTTTTTTTAGAGACACTTTCCCTTCTTTGTTTGCCCCCAGAGACCAGAGTCATTGAAAATGTCAAAGTGGAAAGCTGACGTTCAACTCTTCAGTGGACTCATGAAGAAAAAACGCAACAGCTTCAAGACTAAGAGGTTGACGAAGTTCTCTGTTGAAATGGCAGTGCCACACTTCAGTGGACGCAAGAATGTGCAGCTAAAAGAAATCTTCGAGTATCGTGAGACAGATGATGTGGTAGTCTGCAAAATATGTATCAAAGCAGAAGTTGATGGGGACTGGAGCATTGGAAAGAAATGGGATGAGTGGAAAATAGATTATCTGAAGCACCACGCAAATCACAAATACCACCTGGAAGCAGTGACAAAACTCCAGAATAAGAGCCGTGGATCTCTAATGAATTTCTTGCAAAAAACCCCTGAGGATCGGAACACCAGAATTAAGTATGCAAACCGAGAAAAGTCAAGTCCAGAAGAGGTCAAGATTTTAATTGACAACGTGCTATTTGCAGTTAAGCTGAATGCATCAATGCTGTCTGTACAGGAAATTCATGACCATGTGGGAAAATATGCCAAAATTCCCACAAGCTGGAGAAGCAAAAACTATGCCTTTGAATTCATTGGATCATGAATTTCCTGTACAGACAGCATTGATGCATTCAGCTTAACTGCAAATAGCACGTTGTCAATTAAATAATGTATTCAAAACAAGATTTAGGAATAGATGACACATGGAAAAAAATCCCAATAATTAGGGAGGTTGAAACTATAATACGCACTGTTTATACCCTCTTCTGTAGATCCAGCACAAGAAAAGCCAAACTGGAGGAAATTGCCAACGTAACAGACAGAGACGTACTTTCAATTAGGCCAATGAACGAGGTAAGATGGCTCTCTAGGCACTTTGCTGTAAGCACCCTGGTTAATAATTATGACATCTTACTTGAATATTGCAAAGAACAAGTAGAAGAAGATAATGACACTGTACAGAAATAGTGCAATTTGAAACACAATTTGCAAAAACACAAATTGAAAAATTAAGCCATCCACAATACAAGGTGGCATTATTTATCCTTTGTGATGTTATTGACGATTTAGCAGAATTTTGCAAAATTCTTCAGAAGAGCTCTTTGACCACCGTGGAAGCATTTCAATTCACCAAAGCCAAAATGAGGAAAATCAGACTCAATATCTGGGAGACAAAGTCCATTTCAGTGAAACTGTACAGGATCTAATTTCATCTTACAACTCAACAATAAACATCGATCCCATTCTCCATTACACAAACTTGTGACCACATGGATAAAAGATTTCCAGAGAATGAATTACAGGATTGGTGTATATTTGACAAAGACTATTTATCAAACTCCTCCAACCTGGACAACTTTTCTTTTGGGAATCAAGAACTTTCAAGATTAGCTAAGTGTTACTGCATTTGTTCCAGAAAGATGAACAATCGTATGCTGAGGAACTTCATAAGCAGTATTCAGAGGACTGGATTAAGAAACTACTTTTTATGGTTGAAATGGACAAAATGACAAAGAAATTAAACAATTTGGAAGCAGAAGACTTTTTTGCAGACTGAAAAGATTTTAAGGACTATCTGAGAAAAAATTGGGATGTAAGGGACGGTTTATTTAGCTTTGACAATTATTGAAGCTAATAGTTTTTAATAATTGAGTAAGATGTATTACTTAAATAGTGAAAGATAAGTTACCTATAGATATATGTAAGTAAACAGGAAAAATGTGGAAGAAGAAGATCTAAGAAATGAACAGGAGGTTGGAGCACTGTGGGAAGCCACACGGGGGGGGGAAGGGTGGAGGGTATGATGGATTAGGGTAAAAGTTGTGATTTATATTTGACTATGTTTATTATATCCTAATAAAAATGGTTTTAAAAAATTAATCATTGCAGAGAAGATGAAAGCTGGAGCAATGAAAAGCTTCCAGGACTTACTGACATTTATACTACAACAAGAACAATTCAGTGAGCTAAATCTTCTTCTGGACGTTTGTGGGACTTTTCAAGCCTCAAGTGCTGATTGTGAGAGAGGTTTTAGCATGATAAATGCCATCAAAACTAAGATAAGAAGTCGGTTAGAAACAGATCACCTGGAGAACTTAATGAGAATAAAACTGCATATGAATACTGGGAATATTAATAGTGACAGTGTTTTCAATTATTGGAAAAAAAAGAGAAAGGAAGAGGAAAGGCTAAATTAATTTTTTCCCCATAATGAAACTTGATGATACTGTTCATGGCTATGATGTATAAATTATTTCTAAAATATAGTTTGAAAGACTATACAAATATGTTCCATATAAATATAAATAAGTTTAATATAAATATGGCTTGTAATACAAATGATAATCGTTCATATATTATGTTTGTATGCTTTGTATGTTTGTACACTGAAATATTTTTTTTAAAAAAAATGTCAGCCCACTCACAGTTTTAAAGCTAGCACCACTTTTGGCTCACAGGGTAAAATTTCTGCTCATGAGACTGCACACCTTAAAGGGAACATTGGTGAAGACAGAGTTTTTGAAACTGCTCTTGAGAAATCCCACATTTCACACAGCGCGGGGGGGGGGGAGAATAGAGAAGCTTCATCCTGTGTGCTGCTGGTGTTTTTATTTAAAAGCTTGGAGTGAAGCTGGAGTCACCGGCTTTGTTCTCGGACTCCCTCCCTTCCTGTCTCTGAGACAAACTCATCTTGTCTATTAACCCCTTCCCTATTCCATGTGCTGCAATGCTGTAGGCAGGAGTGGAAACACACAAGTGTTAGCCAAATTGCCTTATTTCTTAATAAATGTGGGGAATTATGAATATCAAATGGCAATAGGCATTAACTATGGAACCAATAACCTATTTATACAGGAGTCCGATTTTCCAGAGCCCAGAAATAGACACTGAGGCTAGATGTACTAAAGCAGTGATTCTCATGCATACAATATAAAATCAAACATACACACAAGCAATACAGATCTAGGAATTCAGATAAAAAGGTACAGAGACGGTTGCATTAGCAGGAAATATCATTGGTTGGGGGATACGTTACCTGTCTGATGAGATGAGTCGACTCTGCAGCAAAAAGGCATAAAAATGATGGGAAGGGGTTCTGAGTTGGCCACCCACACACGTGGAAGGTTCCAAACAGTGCTAAGAATGGAACCAGCACTATCTGTTATTGGAAGGCCATCCATTTTCTGCCCCTGTTAATTTGGCCAAGGCTTTGGAGGCTGTGGCTGGATGGTTGCGGCAGAGTTGGTTGAAGCTAAATCCATCAAAGACGAAGGTCTTGTGCCTAAGTCGGAAGGGAGGGGATATGGGTATCAGGCTCCCCACAGGAAAAAGGGACACCTTTGATACTGGCCCAGAAGGTGAAGAGTCTGGGAGTGACACTGGATGCCTCTCTCAACAACACAACAAACCTTTTTTGGCATTACAGGAGCGACCTTGGTTCAGGAATACAGGAAAGGGAAAGAAAAACCAAACAGTTAATTGTCTACTCATTCTGACAGAAAAGACTTCTCCTCCTAAATGCACAATACAGGGAGTTTGCCACTGCTTCAATGAGGTCAACCCTGTTTGAGGCTAGAAGGTTCATAATCATACTTTCCTCGGATTTGTCCCCCAGGGATCGCAGTATAGGTTTAAGGTGATAGGCACGTAAATCCTGGTAAAGTCTACAAGACAGAAGTACATGGTCCATTCCTTCAATCTCCTTTAGCCCACATGGGCATAACCTATCCAAGAATGGTGGGGTTTTTTAAATCTCCCATATAGCACAGAAGAAGAAGTAGAGATTGGATTGAAGCCCTTCACTACCCGAAGGTGTCTCAGAGCCGCTTACAAACTCCTTTCCCTTCCCCTCCCCACAACAGACACCCTGTGAGGTAGGTGGGGCTGAGAGAGCTCTTGACAGAAACTGCTCTTTTTTCACGAACAGCTCTCATCAGAACTACAGCTTGCCCAAGGTCATCCAGTCAGGTGCAAGTGGAGGAGTGGGGAATCAAACCCGTTTCTCCCAGATTAGAGTCCGCGCACTTAACCACTACACCAAACTGGCTCTCAGCTGAGGGGAGCACATTAAAACGAATGTGAGGGCGATCTGGCTGCAACATCTGTCACCCCATTGATTGCCAGTGTTGATTTGGCTGATCTGGCTGGCTAGGCAGGTGTTCCCTACCTCCCTCACCTCTCCATGTGCATCCCTCCCGAAGCTGCGTGCTCTGTCGAAGAGGACGACCATCCCAGATACCTCTCTCTGTGTGGAGGCCCAGGTTGCTGAAGCCGCCTGATCTGCCTTTTCCCATCTTTAGCAGATTAGGTTGCTGAAATCCTATCTCTCCCCCTAAGACTTGGCTACAGTGACCCATGCAATGGTTACTTCCAGGCTTGACTACTGTAATTCGCTCTATGCAGGTTTACTATTGAGGCTAATCCAGAAATTACAGCTGGTGCAAAATGCAGTGGCACGCCTGCTAACGGCGATGCCTATGTGGGCTCACGTTTGGCAGGTACTCCGCCAACTACATTGGTTACCAGTAGAGTTCTGGATCCACTTCAAGGTGTTTCTTTAAAGCCTTACATGGCCTGGGACCAACATATCTGAGGGACCACCTCTTCCCATATATGCCTCGAAGAGCACTACACTCTATGGATCAACACCTCTGGTAGTCCCTGGCTCAAAAGACATCTATCTTGCCTCGACTAGGGCCAGGGCCTTTTCTGCCCTGGCCCCTGCCTGGTGGAACATGTTCCCCATTGAGATTGGGGCCCTGCAGGATTTACTTCAATTCCACAGGGCCTACAAGACAGAGCCATTCTGACTGGCCTTTTGCTCAGGCAGCAGATGTCCATATATGGCCTCCCTGAGGTGTTTATCACTCTGTTAACAACTGCTGGCTATGGCCAGGAACCTCTCACAACCAGAAAATGTCTTTGTTATCAGCTCTGACCACCATTTAAATATTTATGATGATGTTTAAATTTTTTATTTTATTTTATTATGTATAGACTAGCAGTAAAGCCCGTTGTGAAAGCAATACAACGGGATCTAGAAAGAGGCTCTGGGGCAGTGCTCTGGCTTTGGGCAAACAGTGTCAATTTGCTGTGGTGACCTCAGCAGGGTATAATGACAGAGTCCACTGTTTTCTCCAGAGGAACTGATCTCTGCTACCTGAAGAGCAGTTGTAATTGTGAGTAATCTGTAGCCCTCACCTGGAGATTGGCAACAATTGTTACCCAGGACAAAATGGCTGGTATGGAGGGTGGAGTCTATGGCATTCTACCTGTCTGAGGTCCCACCCCTCTGCAAACCCCACCCTCTCCAGGCTCCACCCCTCAAATCCCCAGGAATTTGTCAGCATGTAGTTGGCAACCCCATCTCCTTCCCAGCTAGCCACCAACCTACCATTATCTGCCCCTTTGACTTCAGCTGACTTCTGCCCTCCCTTCTGCAGAGCAGTTGTAATACTGAGTGCTCTCCAGCCCTCACCTGGAGATTGGCAACAATGGTTCCCTATGTGAGACTGACTGGTTTGGAGGGTGGAGTCTATGGCAGTGTACCTGTCTGAGGTCCCACCCCTCCTCAAACCTCACCCTCTTCAGGCTCCATTCCTCATGTCTCCAGGAATTTCCCATCTGGAGTTGGCAACCCTATCAGGATTGGCCCCAATGTGTTTTCTCCCAAAGGCCAAAGTAGGTGACAGGACCAAGCTTAGTTGCCTACCAACAGGCACTGAGGGGAATGTAGGGTTGCCAGCTCTAAGGAGGGAAATACCTGGAGG
>NW_015164694.1:579594-624484 GCF_001447785.1 Gekko japonicus
CCACCCCCACCCACTCCAGGGCCGACATCCGGCCGCAGGGTCCGTTTCCCCCCACTCAACCCCACTCACTCCAGGGCCGGCGACTGGAGGTGCAAGCCTCCGGCTGCCGGGTCCGTTTCCACCCCCCCCACTCCAGGACCGGAGACAGGAGGCAGAAGCCTCCGGTCGCCCACTCCCTTCCCCTCCCCCACCACCCACTCCCAACAGGCACTGAGGGGAATGTAGGGTTGCCAGCTCTAAGGAGGGAAATACCTGGAGGTTTGGGGGGTGGATTCTGTAGAGGGCAGCATTGGGCGGGGGGGGGGCGGAAGGACTCAGCAGGTATAATGTCATAGGGTCTACCCTCCTAAAGCAGTCATTTTCTCTAGGGGAACTGATCTCTGTCATCTGGAGATCAATTGTAGCAGTGGGAGATCTCCAGGTCCCACCTGGAGATTGGCAACCCTAGGGGAAAGTCAGCTGCACAGCAGGGGGTTGAAGAGAATGGTTTGATGGCTGCTGGGCCAAGATTGGCAACAATAGTTCCCCAGGAGCCCCATCGTAAATGCACCAAACAATTCCTCAAGATTTTCCAAAACACTTCTCTGTTTTGGGCTCCTGGGGAACTTTGAAGTAGCACCAAAGCTTTAAGATCTCTCCAGCTGTCACCTGGAGACTGGCAACAGCTTGTCTGGAGTGTGGGCAGCATGGCATTGTATCTGTCTGAGGTCCCCCTCTTCCTCCTCCTCCTCAGATCCCACCCTCAGCAGGCTTCATCCCTAAAATATCCTGGAAGTTTCCAACCTGGAGTTGGCAACCCTATGTCCTGGAGTTCGAACCTGGAGTTGGCAACCATCAGCCAACATTTATCTGCCTGTCTGTCTTTACAACCCCCCCCACACACACACACACACACAGCCTCTGCCTAGGGAGCAGCTGACATCATTCTCCTCTCCCAACTGAAAATTCCAACTGCCTTGTGGGGGGGTGAGTTTGAGGTGTGGAATGGAGTGTAGTCCAATCAGCTTCCATATGTAAATGACCTTGGAACGCTGGCCGGGACTGCACAAAGCAGCCAATGAACCCAGCCAGTGTCTTCCGAGTGGCAGTTTTTTCGGCCTAACACTAAAGGGGCCAATTTTAGAATTCTGGCGCCCACTACTCTTTTATAATAAGGGAGAGATGAAGTTTTGTTACCTGCCCTGAGCCTGCTTCTGGGAAGGACGGGCTATAAATGTGAATAAATAAATAAATAGGGTGGGGTTAGGAAGGTAGAAGCAAAAGAGAGAGCAATGGGGTGCTGCTCTTCTTTTATGCCTGATTTGTGACCTGAGGCTGATGCCTTGTTGGTCACGTAGTCCCCAGGAAATAGTAGAAAAAACTTAAACTGTAAATGGGTCAGAAAAAGGGATTAATTGCTGGGCAATTGAAATAATGGTTTGCTTGATAGTGACACTTCTCAGGAGGAGAGAAAAGAGAAAGAGAAAAGAAGAGTAATGTTCTTGCTACATTGCCGATAGTGGGTCTTAACAACCCGATGCTTAACAGCTGCATTATCTTGATGGATGGATGGAGGACGTGATGGCCTGTCAATCCCATAATGGAGTATATCCTTTTATTTAGGCTGAAGAGGAATATGTGCTTCACCTGGTGATGTTAATATGTGAGGGTGATGGTGGGGAAATGCCTGTGTGATGAAGAAGGGAACTCTACATGCTGTCTGCAGAAGAATCTTACAGAGCATGGTTTCCCTCAGCGATCTGCTGCTGGTTTCCTGTATGGAGGAGTCAGGGTGGCTGGCTTGCCTTCTGATGCTGGTATTGCTGCAGAGGTACAGGAGTGAGAGGCATCTTGTAGTCCATGAGTCCACATCTGGTTAGGCACACTGCTCCAGCACAAGGTTTCCCTTGGCTAAAGCACAAGCTTTCAGTCCAGTACAATGGCACAGTCTCACAGCTACTCACAGTCCATGGCCCTGACTTGTTTCACAGTCCAGCTTTGCAATCATATTTAAGAGTCTTTAGAAACTGTTTTATGAAGTGGCTGGTTGGCAACACAAGGAAAACATCCTAAGCGGCTTCATATATAATATAAATGTAGGCCCACTCACAACTTTAAGGCTAGTAGATCTTTTGGCTCACAGGGTAAAATTTATGTTCAAAAGACAACAAAGCTTACAGGGAACATTGTTTGTGAGTAAGAATAAATACAGTAGAGAGGGAATTGGTACACTGTTCTGAGCTTCTTGGAGGAAGAGAAGGATAAAAATGTGATATTTCATCTTCTCTTGAATCTTCCTTTGGCTGCTGTGGTTCACATTGCACATGGTATTTTACTCACTGAATTCTAGATTAGTAAGGCATTCCAATTTTAAAAGAAACAGTGTCATCAAAGGTTGCAGCAACTATTGGACAATCACATTAATTTCTCATGCAAATAAATTAATGCTCAAAATCTTAAAAGAAGGACTATTCCCATTTATGGAATGAGAAATACCAGATGTTCAAGCTGGAATCAGAAAGAAAGAGGGGCTAGAGATCATATTGCCAAATTACATTGGTTACTGGAGCCTAGGAGAGAATGTCAGAAGAAAATCAGCTTTTTTCATAGGTTATAGCAAAGCCTTTGACTGTGTGGATCATGAAAAGCTATGATTGTTTTTAAAGGAAATGGGAGGGCCACAACATCTGATTGTTTTGATGTGCACCATGTACTCTGGACAAGAGGCTACAGTTAGGACAGAATATGGAGAAAAAGAATGGTTTCCACTTGGCAAAGGTATCAGACAATGGTGTATCTCATCTCCCTATCAGTTAAATCTATATGCAGAACATATCATAATGAAAAATGAATTAGATTTTGATGAAGGTGTAGTGCAAATTGGTGTAAGGAACATTAACTATCTGAGATATGTAGACAATATCATTGTACTGGCAAGAAATAGTGAAGATCTGAAATGACTGCTGATGAATTAAAGCAGAAAGTACCAAAGCAGGTATGGCAATCTTGCCCGCTTCCCTCCTTCACACATCTCTCAATTTTTTCTTCTTCCCTTTTTGTCTGTGCAGCCCCTTTATATTCTTCGTATTTGAAGGTGTATGATTCTCGTTTCTGGGAATTAGTGTCTGACAAAAGAACTGGCTCTCTTTGCCAGTCTGATTCATGCATATCAGGCAAAGAATGGTTTACATATTTCAGCTGTTTTTGGATACCAACCTTCTATTTCTTCTATTGATGTAGCCAGTATCCCCAAGTGGGACCCTGTCTTGGAATCTGAGATTAGAAACTTAATAGCCTCTTTAACCTCTGGAAAAACACCCAGGGAAGATTTGATCCCCCCAGATGCATATAAAGCTTTTCCTGACAGGTGGTCCCCTGTGCTGGCTAGAGTTTTTCCCCAAATCAATGACACAGGTTTGATACCTGCTGGATGGAAATTAAGTATTATTGTCCCTATACATAAAAAAGGGACCAAATCTGTCCCACAAAATTACAGACCATTCAGTTTGCTTGATATATGGCAAATACCTGCTGACTAAACTTGAAGGCTGGGTAGTTGAGAATCAAATTATCCACCCTGTCCAAGCAGGTTTTAGGAAAGGATTAAGCACCATTGATCACTGCCTAACACTCCACCAATTGGCATTCTCAGGTATTCAAGGCCCACTGAAGGCTCCATATGTAACCTTTGTTGACCTGGCCACTGCTTTTGATTCGATTGACAGGACCCAATTGTGGTCAAAGCTCGCAGACCTGAACATTGATAATCATTTGTTATTCTTGCTTCATCATCTTGGCCAGTCTTGAAGTAGTCCAGAATCATTTTTAAAACAATATTTTTATTATTTTTCTGTATAGATCTTTGATCATAAAACATACATATATAGTAGTGAAGATCTTCGTAAAACTTACAAAAAATTCTGATTTTGACCCAATTAAATTGTACAATGCCAAATAACCACATTCGTGAAACTAAATTGCTGAATTCATTAAACTAAAGCAAAATTAGATACTTTTAACCAGTTATAGAAGTTAGACCAATAATTTTCATACTTTTCCGGACTTTTTTCTTCAATAATGAAAGTTAATTTTTCCATTTCTGTAATGTCAAACAGTTTACAAATAAATTCTTCTTTCGTTGAAACATTCCTATCTTTTCATTTTTTTGCAAAAATAATTCTAGCTGCCATGAACATTTGCATTATTAAATACATCTCTTTTTTCTTAAATCTCTGGTATAACATACAACAGGAAAAATTCACGTAGAAAAGGGATTTTCTTCCCTACTATTCTATCCATTATTTCTTTTATCAATGACCAATATTTTTTTTTGCTTTATTACAGGACCAGAATCATTTTTAAAGGTGCATTTTAGCTCTCTCTAAGGGGTCTCCAGCTGCTCTGATGAGAGCTGAAACTGGTATCCCTTCTCTTAAGGCGCAGGCACACCTTATAATTATTAGATACTGGAAAAGAATGGAAAACTCACAAATTCCCTCAGCCACCAATCCTTTAATCTGCTGTTAGCCAAAGATTCACAGCATCATTATTTTCTTAACAACATTCATTCAAGATACTCCATTCCTTTTTTTAATTATTTTCTGCTTGCCCATTGTTAATAGGCAAGGTTTATTAGTTTTTTGAAGAGTTATATAAAACAAAAAGAGAGAGAGCCATACACTTCAAAGGTATCCAGCCATTGCCTAGTTCATAACATCTTTAGAGACATAATTCCCTTTTTCCCGTTCTTAATCTATAATCCACATCTGATGACATTAAGTAAAATTCTATTCCCATAAATTCATTTTTTCTATATCCTACCTGCTATTACAATTATTAATCAATTTTATAACAATAAAAATATAAAAAACCACAGGTATATCACAGCAGTTAGACAGTTCAAATTTCTTATATAATATCATATATAATATCAATCTAGACCCTTTAAGATATTCTTTTAAAATTTCAAAAAGTATTGTTTGTAATGACCCTAAGTGTTGTAATGACCCTAAATGTTGTGAGAGAAAAGAGGGATCTAGATAGTGTGAGGTGAAAGTATATTGGCATTGTAAAGTTGAGAGCTGATATTATGGAGAAAATATAAATTACTAGGTTTAGGTTTGCAAATGGGGATTTTGAAAGATACTCCATTCCTGATGATCTTCTGGGAACATCAATTGATAAATTCCAACTTAGAAACTGGATTTATTAGTTTGACGCATGGCTAGACCGCTCATTGATATTAAAATCAAAAGCAGCACCACTATACAAACTAATCAAATCGGACGATACTAGAACTCCATATCTAGTTAACATCTCCAAATACATACTTAGAGCATCCTTTACTTCCCTATGGTATCAATCAATGCCAGTGGCAATTTTGGAGGGCTGCTTTAATCAAACTCCATTGGCCTATGTATTTGTGGCACCAATGTACTCAAGGACTTACCTCATTATATCCTCTTTTGCCAACTGTACTCCAGTCCGAGGGCTAAATTTTTAACAGGTATTTTATCTGGTCTTAGTGTATACCCAGTTGAGGATCAAATCTCATTTTTGTTATCTGACACTGATGCATATGTTTCTTACGGTTTCATTATTTGCGATTGCTGCAAAGAATATATGTTCCAAGGTGGCAACAGGAAGGGGCATTATCTAGGTTATTGTATTATGTTTTGCTACTGACTTTCATGTTTTGCTACTGACTTTCGGTACTTCTGTATATTCTGATATTAACCTATAGCTTGTTCATAATCTGTATTTTTATTGCTGAGAGTTTTGTAACCTTGTAATCGCCAATAGCTAATTACAGTAAATTGAACTGAGTTGAACTGTTTGGCTGCCCCACCCTATCATGTCATTATATTTTGATGATGACTCAGCCCAGAAACCTGCGAAAAGAGACAAGATCATGTCCTTAAACTTATACTTCTGAATATGGCACATGAGAGGCTTTTGGAAGTTTAATTTAATCAATGTAGAGGGGGAAAGCTCAGGTGGAATCAGGGGTAAAATGTCTGAGGTGAATCAATATTAACTCTGAGGTAACACAGTACATTCACAAACTCCAGTTAACATGTTTCCAGCAAGTGAGTGTATTAAGCTTTTCACAAAGTCTCTTTGAGATGAGAAGCATTGGTTTCAGCGTCTGCTAAACACTCCAGTATACATTTTTGCATTTAACTGACTCTTCTGGTTTTAGAACGCAAGAATACACTACCAGGTACCAAAAAACCCTCTTCTCTCTAAACAAACCAGGGATCACTCCTCTCTTTTCAAATGAGCAGGGAATTACTACTCTAGACTAGAAGCTCTGTCCCTTTTCTGGCCCAAGTGGGGATCTTCAGCAATCCTCCCATTCCTCCTTGCCAACTTTCCTAGTCCTCAGTTATTCTGAGACGCCAAGTGAAGGGCGGGGTATAAATCCAATCTCCTCCTCCTCCTCCTCCTCAGTTAGTGCTAAACTGAATTCTCTTCAGCAGTCAGTTCCTAAGTTTTTTTTCTCAGCTGACACTATCCAATGAAATTCCTTTGAGCAGCCTGTCACTTAAAGGCTCTCTGTGTCTATGAGGCACTAACCCTTCACAGCCCATCACATGTTTATGAGCTTTAAAAGCACAGTCCATCCAAGCAGGATTACAGCTGAACATCAAGAAAACAAAAGTAACGAGTTTGCGTCAGCTATTCCATCAGGTCCAACAGGGCACCCTTGTATGGATCCCTGCTCCTTGTTATAAATTAAAGAGGGAATGTCAGCTATTGCTAGCCCAAAAGCAGCACTCCTTCTATATGAGGAAATGGTTCCAACTTTATAATGCAGTTAGAAGAAATGATAACAGAGCTTTCTGGTCCTTGGTAGCTGGCCTCAATGTTTCCATTGGAGCTCAATCTATTTGTAAAATTCCAGTGCAGGAATGGAGTGTCTATTATGCTGAGCTTTTTAATGATCCATCCTCAACTGTTTCTCCTAATGTCATTCTAATGCCATGAGATGTGCCTAACTGCCCCCCGGTTTCTTATGATGAAGTAACTGAGCTCATCAATTCTCTTAAATCTAACAAGGCCCTGGAGCAGGTGGCATCCCGGCAAAGCTCTTGAAGAATAATATCGATTGGTGGTCACACTCTCTTGCTCACCTCTTCACATTGATCGACAAGTATGACATTCTACCGGATTCTTGGCTGAATTCCATAGTAGTTCTCTTATTCAAAAAAGGTGACCCTAGCAACATAGATAATTATAGACCTATTAGCCTTCTATCCATCTTAGGGAAGCTTTATGTTAAAAACCTTTTTTAAAAACTGTCTGTCTGGATGGATGAGAATAATTTACCTGGCAGAGAGCAGATTGGATTTAGGGCAAACCACTCTACCCTGGATCATTGTATCACTTTAGCCTTCCTCACTGAGAAACAGGGCTATTTTGGGGCAGGAACGCACAGGAACGGAGTTCCGGCTGGCTTCCAAGTTGGCCACACCCAGCAAGAACGCATTAGCATAATAGGCCACACCCAACAGCAGAAACTCATTAGGATTGGCTACATTAGGGGTGTGTGGCCTAACATGCAAATGAGTTCCTGCTACAAAAAAGCCCTGGGTTTGGACAACAAACAAGGTAAACAGAATAAGAAGCGAAAGGTGGGTGTGGCTGGATGACCACACTTCTGGTAACATGGGGGTGTGGCCTAATATGCTAATGAGTTTCTGCTGTGGGTGTGGCCTATTGTGCTAATGAGTTCCTGCTGGGCTTTTTCTACCAAAAAAGCCCTGCTGAGTAATATCTCCACCATCCAGGCGGAATGCTCTACACAGCTTTTATTGATCTTCGCAAAGCCTTTGATTCCATTAATAGGTCCCTACTATGGGGAAAATTACATAAATTAACCAATGCCTTTTATTCTTACTGTGCAAATTCCATACTGCAAACACCTGCCAGGCTAGATTTGATGGGAGAGGATCCCTTACACATAAAATCCCTGTGACCAAAGGTGTTAAACAAGGGTGTATTCTGGCCCCTTCCCTCTTTAACCTTTTTCTTTCTGACCTTTTTTCTCACCTAGTTAAAATTGAAGGTCATCCCCCGAAAGTGAACACAGTTACAGTTCCTATTTTATTATATGCAGATGATGCTGTGATCCTCTCTTTTTCCATGGTAGGTATAATGAACCTCCTATCAGAGTTTGCTACCTATTGCAGACAAAACTCTCTTTTTGTTAATTTTGATAAATCTTGGAAGCACTTTCATTGGAGAACAGAGGGCCCTCAGCCCAATTTGAGAAAGCACACGGCAGTCTTGTAGAGGAGAATCAGATCTTGTACTTTATTGATCAATAAAGGAGGGAGGTGCAGATCCAATAAGGTTTTGGACCCCACAGCTCTCCCTAAGGTTACAATGGGAGACATAGGGTTTTATACCTCACATTACATCAGAGAAATAAAACAGAATTATTGGTTCCATCAAGCATTGTCAAATTTCATCACCTATTTCCCATTGGGTTAAGACCTGGGGGGGTGGTTGTTCCCAGGCAGAGTTCTTCTTTTCCTAACAGAACAGTACACTTTTCTTTCGGAAGCTATGAAGTTGCGTGTTGTATCTATATAACTGATATGGTTACAGAGTGCTTACTGTTCTTCATTTCTAGCTAGGCTAACTGACATCAGAAACATGTGCAGTTGTAGCTGGCCAGAACAAGCAAGGTCACTGTAGTATGATTGCCTGTCAGCATTTAGTCATTTTACCCAGGATGCTTTTAAACAATGAACCAAACTGAATATCTGAATATATGTTCATGATTGATTTCAGTCACTGTGATTAGAATCATCAAAGGCACTTAACATATGCACCATGGAAGCGTTAAGAGCACCTACTAAGTTAAACCTGTTAGGCAGTGGCAGAGTACAAAGTGGTTCATAAAATGTGCATACAACAAAATTGAACAAGTTAAAACATTTAGATACCTTGGAATTTTGTTCCAGTGCAATTTAAAATGGTCCTCTCACCAGGCACATTCCTTATTTTGGCCAGAAATAAGATCACTGCTATGATGCATTACTTTTATCAAAGAGGTAATCAATTTGTTCTAGCCACCCTCTGAATTGTTCAGGCTACAGCCATCTCTCACCTGTTGTATGGGATTCCTGTGTGGATCCAGGGTTTTTCTAAAGAGGTTGAATGTATTAACACATTATTTCTGCGCAGGATACTTGGGCTCCCTAATTCTGTTGCTTATTTTACTCTCTGCCACCATTTATTCACTGAGATGTTAAATTGTATGTGTTTTTCTTTGCCTTAGACATGCAGCCCATAGGGTTAAACAAAACAAAAAATTAACTTTTATTTATGCTATGAACATAACACTGAGGAAAGTATTAGTAACAATGTTTCACTTCCACTGAACTTTTGAACGGAGTTCCTACTCTTGCAACTGGGATCTTTTAGTTAAAAGTTGACTATTTTCAGTCTGCTCTAAGCAGCTTTTCTGCACAGTTTTACTCTGTCAGACATCCTCCTTTCTCCCTTCAAATCCCAAGCTGCCAACTCTGACCTAACTGCTGTTCTTAACTGCTGTTTTCCAACTGTCTCCCCAAGATTCCATCAGCTCTGATTCATAGCTGTGAGGAAGAGGTAGAAACTACCATGTCAAACACAACCTGGATCTTGGACAAGCGCAAGACAGTTTGTTGTTTTGTTCTGTTGGTTAATTGGTTTATCTGTTGCTGTTGTGAGCCACTTTGGTTTTCTTTGGGAGAAAAGTTGGATACAGATATTTAAATAAAGAAAGAATGAAAGCAGAGATACAAAACATAGTACCATATCTATCCAGACCTATCTCAGTGACCTCTATAAAACCTACATTCATGAATGTGTGTCTGCTAAACCATTCAATATGATTGTCTTGGAAATAATAGCTTATTTTAACAACTGCTTTCCCTAAGCCATATATATGAGTGGGGAGGGAAGGGGGAGAGAGAGAGAGAGAAAATGCAGTGGAAGTCATTCAGATGATAGTTAATGACATCTTTTCTTCATCATGACTATTAAGTACATTTAGGTATTTTAAGCTATGATTATGCCAAACTACTTCACTATGGGAGCCGGTGCCATTATAAAAAGCTTGAAATCAATGGGATCATTAGTTGTGTGATACTCACTAGTCACTGGAGAAATCCTTTGTTAAATACACAGGTAAATATAAATAAGGAAAACAAAGCAATGCTACAGGACTTCCTCTGTGCTTCTGTGTCACCATCGCTTCTTCCCAGAATTATTATTATTATTATTTTGTAACAATGATATGAATAATTAGAGAGTTGACCTAGGACCAGGAAAACCAAGGTTCACTGGTAATCTTGGGCTAGTCTCTCTTTCTCTCTCCCCACCCCCTCCATAATTATCATAACAGCTTTCAGTGTGCATTAATGGTACTATGATGAACCATATCTGCTATCATGGGTGTCTTAGTAGAAAGATGGGATAAAACATAAGATACAGACAATGGCTTCCTGGGCAGAGGCTTTTGAGCATTCTGTATCTAACAGGTCCATCACCAGCAATCTAGATAGACCCTTGTGCTGACCACTTATAGCCCAAACAGGAAAAAAATGGCTATCTATAACATAAAATGATTGATTCAAGACACAAATGCCATAGAGACGATCACTTTCCTTCTTTTAATCCCCATCATATGCTTAATTGGGGGGGGGGACTAGTATAGGGGCATTTTGACTTCTGCTTCAGATATGAAAATGTCAAAACGAACGAGGGAAATCCATGCTGGTAGCACATCACCTGACCCAAGTTAGGACAATACTAGCACCCACCACCTGCACTAAATTTTATGGGTGTACAGAGCCTTCCATGGAAATTCCACCAGGATGGGGGGGGGGATTCTATCACTTGAGTAGAAATGCTGTTTAGTTTCTGGAGTTGGTAGCTGTTAAAGGATAAACAGGATAACCCATTATTATTATTTAAATGAAAAACAAATTATGCTGGTAGAGTTGATTATGAAAGCACTTGACCAAAAATAAGGATTAAAATAGGATCAAACCAGATTAAATCAGGGTTATACAGAGAACACAGAAAAATGAATCCACAATTTCATGTATTGATAATCAAAAAATAAAAGTAAAAGCCCTCTGATTGCAGTACTGCAGCAGTAAGACCAACTGGGGAAGTCTGGCAGCACCTGCACAGCTGCTCTGACACCCACAGTCACCATCTGCAGTTCCCGATGCATACGTGTGCACTGGCAAAGCATAAAAAAGCAAACCCATGCAGTTAGCCTAATCAAACTCCCTTAGTTCCAGAGGGCTTAAACTCGAGTAATTCTGCAGAGGATTGCACTGAAAGTCTCGCATGGTATTATCTCCAGGTTGAAAGGAATGGGATTCATAAATTAACTGAACTTTATTCATCTGCGTAGACCCTTCTGAAGATACCACCTTGCAAATAGGTATATTGAGCATTCTCTGCTATGGCTCCCACCTGGTAGAATGGATTACCTGATGGGGTCAAAAAGGCTCCCACACTACTTTTATTCCACATAGTGTATAAAATGGAGTTGTTCAGGAAGCCATTTCATTATAGTTTTAATTGTGAAAAAATGCAGGCAATTTCACTGTATTATTTACTGTATGCATCATTCCTTTCGAATTGTTTTCTATTTTTTCATTCAGTTTTATTATACTGTTTGTTGTATTTGACTGCCATTTTCAGACTATTCTCTAATTTTGTAATCCAGTCTGAATGCATTGTTTATATGGATTACATTGGTTTTATTACATTTTTTAAAAATTGTGTACTGGTATGATCTGCCTGGGTCTCAGCCAGATAGGGTTACTACAAATAAAGTAGCTAAATGGTAAGGTATATGTGGCAGGTATGATTTGAACAATTTGAGGTGCACTACTAATGGGGGAACATTATGTTTAAAAACCAATTGCAAAACTTAATTTTGGTTTGGATTGGTTTGAATCAGCACCATTTTTGTGCATGTGCAATTTTGCAAAAACCCTGATGCAAACCTGTTCCACAAGTGTTCATGACTGTTTGATACAAACTGAACAGGGCAGGTGATTGGCTCACATCTGAATGGCACCTTCAAAATGATAAAAACAGCTGTCAAACACGTTCTTGGTGAAATCTGCAGCATCCCAGTGGATTATTCTTTATTTACAGCTGCTTTACAAAAAGTTGAGTTCAGTATTGCTGTTAAGTATCAAAAGCTTGCTGCCTTCAACATTATCTTAGCCAGCAGTGACCTTGTAGGCAAGGTCATTAACTGTTAGCCTTTGATAATTATTAGGACCCAAACAGAATGAGTTGCAAGTGAAGTGGGATGGGAAAGCAGTCATAGAAAGGGATTGTGTGCTATAAGGAAAAAAATCCACAAGGCTAAAAGGTGGTTCTCCAGTTTAGGAGAAACCAGATTGAGAAGCAGCATAATTAAATTCATTGTGAGCTGTCCCTGTCCTGGGTAACATAATAGGACTAAAGCAGAAATTGTATCTGATAGCAGATCTTCCTATTGCCATGTTAATTGTCATGCTGCTGTGCTATCCAGCCACCAAATTACATTTATGCAGGATTAATTAGTACCATTCTCCATCAAGTTAATATTCAATGTAAATGAAGCAGATTAGCATGAAGTTATGTGACGGCTTAGGAGAATGGAAATAAGTTTTTTTTATGGAAAGAACTATTATAAAGTCAAATTTAGAGGAAAGAAAATGAAACTTTCAGAATATAACAGCAACTCTTGTTGCCTTTTCCTACTGTAGCAAGCAATGTTGTTTACAGAGATAGGGCCAAAATTTTTCAAGGAAAGGTATCCACATCTCTTTTTTGTTCTGCTGAAATCACAGCTATTTTAGGAAGTATGAAGTGGGAGCTCAGAGCAAATGGCAGGATCAGTGTCAGTGTCGTCCCCCCCCCCCCCCAATTTGGACGGTTTTGCAAAACAAAAAGTTTAGTGTCATAATTATATTCATGCTACATAGAAAAGAAAATGGTTCTCCAGCTGAAGGCTTTCTTAACTGTCAGTGTATGTAAATCACTGCTCAACTGCTGGTCTTAGCATTTCTGGTACTATACATGAAATTGCAAACAAAAAAAAAAGGAGGGGGGGGGGGGGGAATGGGTTGGATCCAGAGGATAAAATTGAAAAAAAATTGGTATACCATATCTGTCCCTGCTTCCATGCCTCCAGAAACAAGAGTTTGTCCCCCAAATTCTCTGATATGAAAATGTGGCTTGGTTCATAGCATGCCCAGTTTGAGAACCACGGATTGTCATGAACTTTTAGGTGTCAAACTACTTTGGTTTGTGAGGTTTGACCCAGTAGAACAGCCCCCTGGCATGCTAGAGACACCAAACTTGGAGGATATCTCTGGCTGACACTCCTCTACCTGTCCTCTAAGTTTTATGAGGATTGGATTTACAAGTTCTGAAATACAGCCCCTCCCCCCCAAGAAGGAGCCCACAGGAAAGTGCTTTCTGGAGAAATGAGAGGTGCTGGTTCAGGAGGTTCTCCCCCCCCCATCTCAGGTTTCTCTGCTGCTTCTGTCCATTTCAAATGAGTCTTGTTGGTTTCAAGAGAGGTCCCCCCCCCTTTGCCAGGATTCCTTTGTGTTCCCAGTTTCTTGCACAGAACTTGCAAAATCCCCCCAGTTGGATTTTCTGACCTTTTTTCTTTAACCCCCTCCTTCAACTTGAACTGCAGGGATTCTGTGGTTTGACATTAGTCCTCTTTTGCTTGGATTGGTGCACTTTCAAGAGTCTATGGAATGGCTCAGGAACCAGCCAGTGACATCAAACTCACAGGAAAACTTCTTTCCCCCCCCTTTTGCTTTGAAGTTTGCTTTGAAGTTTGGTAAACATCTTGATTGAGCGGAAACAGTCTGTCTGAAAATGTGTCCATTCATTAATCATAATGAACCTCCACAAACAGCTTCAAAGTTCTTGGAAAGTTTGTGCTGGTTGATGTTGGGAAATGAACTAATTTATGGTTTTATATCTGCTACACAAGCAACACATGGACTGTGCACACATCTGAAAGCTGTTTGCATCACCTACTGTGAGAGACTTCACATAGGGAATGCTTGCCTGCATTTTATGTTAATGTAGCTTGCACACATTCAGCTCAGAGAGGATCATGGGAAGAAAAACCACATGTTAGCCATTGTGAGCAGAGAACGACTAAGAGGAAGAATTCCCCCATTACTGCAAAGATGAGATGTCACGTAGGACACGGACCTGATTTGCAAGTTTCCTGTTGATGGTACCTTGAATGCCTGGGAAAGCCAAGAGTCATTTGTACTTCAAAGGAGATACAGGAAAATGACATTTCACACCTGGCCACATGCCGTTCCATGAGACAGAGTGTAGTATTTCAAATATTGGCCCAACCCATAGAATGCCTGCCCTTTTCACATGCACCAATAGGAAAAGCTATGGGATGGACTTGTAAGTAGGTGGGATTACAGATTGGCAAGGTGCCACCCACCTGGAGTTTCAATTATAAAACACAAAGACCATGTTTTAGGTCTTTGGGCTAGCCACATTTTACCATCCAAGCAAAGACCATGCTGCAAGTCTTCTGGCTGGCCACATTCTACTACCCCCCCCCCTTTCATGCTTTAAAACTCTTTGTCTTTACCGGATCTCTTTGGGATGCACAGCAAAAGAGATCACCTTACATGCACGCACACACACTAGACCAGCTGGCTCTGGAACAGTGTGATGTAGGTCAACTTCTAGACACTATTTTCTGTCCCTTTATTTCTCCATTGCAACAGACAAGACTTCTAGAAACAGGCAAGTATGAACCGATTTTCCTGCCAACTTCCAAGTAAATAACTAAACTATTTTATTTCTATTTCTGTAATTCTAAAGGAACCTTGAGTGTATGCAAATTGTGAGACTGATGTTTTTGTATGTGTGACTTTGATATCCTTCAGTAAAAAGATTATTTGTTTTGGAAAAATACCCGTGTGATTTCAATTACTGGAACTCTGGGTTCAGACACGACCCTGGTATAGCTGGCCAGAACTAACATTAAAAATTAGTTGGCCTCAGCTGTAGATAAAGCTGTTGGCATAACATTGACCTGTGATGAACTTGACTTTGCAAAGCAAGAACAGGCCAAAATTCATCACAAACAGTTCATGAACCATTTCATGCCCATCTCTATTCTCTGAGAGTGTGAAAAAAAATATGCTCCACTATGGAGGGGGTATAGTAAGAAAGGGAAATCAGGCAAAATTTATTTCTCTTCTGCTGGCAATTTGAGTTGTGTGTGTGAGGGGGAGGCCATTCCATTGAATTCCAAAGGAATTGAGCAGAAAGATTCACTCCACCAGTTTCCATGAACTCTTTAACTTTATCCAACACCAGCCCACAGTTTCAAAACTGAAATTAAAGCTAATGGTATAATACAGTTTGGGCTACTACGCCCTGAGAAGGTATGGAAGTTCTGTCACTGCTGTACTGCTCTCATGAGAAAGCTACATTTGGTAAAGCTGTCATTTCAAGGACCTAGTCACCGGAGCTGATGAGCTATCAGGGTTTGACCTGGCAGTTCTCATGTTACCGCACTGCATTAAAAAAACCTGAGAAGTGACTTTTCATGTAAACAAACATCTGTATTTTCTTGTGAATGTTTTTTTAAAATGCACCCCTAATTAGAAAGATACAGAAAGATACATTGATGGGGTTCCTGAGTGAATCTTCAAGGCATGTAAAAATCTGCATGTTCTGTCACGTATTCCTGTCATGCAAGTTATAAGGTGACTAGAACTAGTTATGTTGAGTAGGTCCCTGGAGAGGCAGCCTATGGATTTTCTAAAGAACGAATAACTCCAATTTTTTATTTCACTTAAATGTTTGACTATAAACAGTGACATCTGAAATCAGCAAAAGTTGAAACTATTCAAAAAGTTACTGAAACTACCCAAGGAAGGAGAGGAAGCTTTTCTTTTCTCATAACGGGAATGATGTATCTCTCTCTTTCCTTATTCCACTTAGGACAGAAAAGCATTATTGTGATCTTTCATATATACTTGAGAAACAAGATTACAGGGTGAAGTGTCCATGTGAACATCAGAACTGCCTTTCCTTTACAGCCTACTGTAGGCTACCTGTATGCAAAAGATGTCAATTGAAAAGGCAGCCCTAGGGATTTTATGGAGCTAATAACAATCTGGGATGATATAAATAGAAACTAATCAAAATCTGACCTAAACAGAGCCCACTCATTAATATAGTTATTATAAGTAATCCAAACAGAAAAAATAGACTACGTTCAGAAATAATTAGGAAGGGCTGTTAATCCTCTATGTAGTCTCTGGTGCCTTAGTGACACCATTTTTGTTTCATGAGGCAAGAAGCATCAAGGACAGAGAGAGAGAGAGAGAGAGAGAGAGAGAGAGAGAGAGAGAGAGAGAATGGCTTAGCAGGCATGTGCCTAATAAGGTCATCATCCAATCAGAAAACATTGCCAGTATTCCTGCAGAACAAGAGCACTCTGGCTGGTGTTTTTGAGTACAGCATTGCCACTTTCAGGGCTTTTTTTTTTTTTGAAGAGGTGCTGGAACTCTCAAGAGGGTAATGAAGTTTTCAATCTGTATACTGAAAACTCACAAACTTTAAAACGTTTTTAAAAGAATTTTGTCGAAGAGGTTCTGGAACTGTGTTCCAGCGTGTTTCCCCAGAAAAAAAGCCCTGGCCACCTTCCAACAAATGATTGCTTTGTGATAACTTTTTGATTGTATATAGGCATGGCTCCTGGTTGCGCAATCTACTTCATTTCATGGGGAAATGTAATAGGCAGAAAGTTATCACCTATTGATAACAGCGTTCCGTGCGCCTTGGTGTTTAGTCATGCCGGCCACATGACCATGGTAACGTCTTTGGACAGCGCTGGCTCTTCGGCTTTGAAACTGAGATGAGCACCGCAACCCTAGAGTCGGATTCGACTGGCTTTCGAGCAAGGGAACCTTTACCTTTACCTTTTATCACCTATTGAAATTAAAAAACAGAATAAATAAACTGAACATGTTAAAGAACTAAATGATCCAAGCACAGTTTTTGGGTCTCCCTTGGACTAGACTCAAAGAGTGGGTACAAGGAGTTCATGCCAGTAATGGTGGAGTCTTCATGTAACGCAAGAAGCCTTCAACTTGTGCAAGGAATCTTTCTCTATTGGAAGAGGTGTGTTTTGCTGGCAGAAGATACCTTTCGACAGTGGTTGGCCACACTGTTACGAGAATACAGCCTTTGTGCGTAACTCCAATTTTTCAGAATACTTGGTTTGTTTTTTAAAAAATATCCTGAGAGTATAAACAGGATAATATAACAGTCTTCAAATGGAGCACTTGGGAGGGCCATGAAGAAATTGGAGACAGTGTTGTAAAGAAGAACTGTAAGCTGTAAAGGGGGTTAGTGGAACAAGAGGGTTTCAGAATGGAAACAGCAATAACAAGGAGTCGATACCTCTTAGCTGAATATGTGGACGTTCTCAACATAAAAGTATTGCATATAAACTGGTAGCAATATATATTACAGTTCTAGTTGTGGTGATTGCTTCGTATTGACTCACTCAGCATGTGAAGTATCCAGTGCCATTCTCTGGCATGCTCTGTGCACCAGGGAATTCACAGAGCATGCAGGTGAATATGTTCAATTATAAATTGAAAGGAGCTTAGCACATAACATGGCTTTACCATTATATAGATTTCTACATGACTATTCAGGTTCCTTTTAGTGTAATTGGAATAATCTATCTATATAATAATTCTATTTTCAAGTGGCAACATTCCATGCACTCCCTCAACCATTGGCCTGTCAGCCGCCACTCAAGAGTACTTGCATGCCATTGGCTGGGTGCTGGGTCTGCTCCTCTTCCCCACCCACTCTCCTTTCAGCCACTGTGCCCTGTCAGGATTACTGGCAAACGGCTCTCTCTCTTGATGAAGACGTTTTCCTGCTTGCCTCCAATGTGGGACTAACTGTCCCCTAAGTGGCTGTTGGTAGGCGTCACGAAATGGCAGCTACCTGTGTTTGTAAGATGGCTGTGATTCTTTGTTTAAAATGTTTCCCCATCAGGTTTAATTGAGCTGTAGTTCCAGAGAGCAGCCTACAGGGGTATCACTCACTGGGTTTAATGGTGCTTCCTCATCTGCTGGCCTATAGTTCACAGCTGCCCCAAGGCCAAAAAGTGTGGGAAAACAGGGACTGTCCCAAGGCAGTCTTCGTCCCTGGGAGGCAGCAGAAATTCAGCCACTCCACAATCGGCTGGACTGGGGAATGAATGGAAGTTTCCCTGCTCTCTTGGGCAAGAGCGAGAGGCTGAAGTACAGCCAGAGGCTGGTCCAAGGAGAGATCCTATCCTGAGCCCACAACCTCCAGAGGTAAAGAGTATTGTGTGGAGGGAAAGAAGATTGTGTTTAACCCCTGTTGATTTATGGCCTGTTGGGGTTCATAGTGTGTGCTTACTTCTACAGTATGTGTGTGCTCCATCAGTGTAAATAGTTAAATAAATTCTTTAATTTGGGCTAATAATTTGTGTTGTGCTCTGACAACATAGTCTCCCCTGCTCTGCACAATACCAAAGGGAGGGGTAGCCCAGGGAAGCAAGGAAAGGCCAGAGCCTTGGGTTGCCAACTTTCCAGGGATCCCCCAAAGATTGGGGATTCCATCTCCAAATAGGGAGATTTGGCCAGAAAGGTCTCACAGTCAGTGTTCCCTCTAAGCTGAGTTAGTGTGAGCTAGCTCACAGTTTTTTAGCCTCTGGCTCACACATTTTTGTCTTAGCTCAGGAAGGATGGCTCCAGTGCAAACTAATTTATGCAGCAGCCAAATCACCTGCTCACAACTTTAATGCCAGTAACTCACAAAGTAGAATTTTTGCTCACAGGGCTCCACAGCTTAGAGGGAACATGACGATTCCGTGAGTGCGGGCAGCGAACTTAAGGAGTGAGATACGCCCATGGGACGAGGGTGGGAGGCAAACAGCTGAGTTGTAAACTGGAGCCCATTTCGCTGTAGTAGGCAACCAAGCTTGTTTCAAACAAAGGAAGGAAACCCTTTGCAGGCCTTTGTGAGGAACTCATTGAGGCCAGTCCTGACTAGGGTTGCCAGCTCCGGGTAGGGAGATTCCTGGAGATTTTCTGGTATTGACTATGGATTGGGGAGGGGAGAGGCCTCAGCTGAACAGAATGCCATACAGCCCACCTTCCAAAGCAGTTATTTTCTCCGGGGGGGAGAGATCTGTTGTCTGGAGTTCAGTTGTGATACCTGGTGATCTTCAGGCTCCACCTGGAGGTTGGCTGCCCTAGGCGTAGCAGTCAGTTGAAATGTGAAATGTTGAAATGTGTTCCACGTGAAAACTGACAGCGCAGAACCTGAATCAACCTCCATCTGAAAAGCGCAACCTTCAAGGAAGACAGTAATCTTGACCTTGGGACATGTGTGAAGACCTTGGTGGATGTATAGGTGATTTAGTGTAGTCCTCTGACACTCTTGCTTCATTACTATATTTCAGCTGTCGATTTAACAAATGAGAGGACGAAAAGCGAGATGAGTGGTTAGATTTACTCAAAGATCTTTCCAAACAACGGAAGACTTCAGGTGCAGGATGACCATGTGACAAGCGGCAGACTTTAGGGATGTGGCCCGTCTTTCCACAAGAACGACAACTAGCATCACAGAACTGACAGTCTCTACGAGTGTGTGCACCACCGCAACCGGCACACGCTCCTCTTCACGGGCTTTTCTGAAAACGGGGTGGCTTCTGGTTGGCTCCCATTCTGTGGACTCCATCATCAGACACTTCCGATTGGTCATCTCTGGAATCAAATGAGCAGGGGTCATTTCCTGCAGGAGTGCACAGGATCAGAGCTCCAGCAGTAAAGAGCCCAGCGGGTGGGCACATGCAACAAGCCCCACCCCCTGCTCCCAGCAGCCCTCAGTTAGAGCAAGAAGCAGCCAGGTAAATTGCAGAGCCCCCCCGGCCCCCCAGTCCAAAACAGTCCAGTGGCACCTTTAAGACCAAGTTTTATCCAGGTACAAGCTCTCCCTCCTCTGCGAGGACAGATCTGCACATTCCCCCCACCCAATAGCTAGCAATCTAAAACAGTCCAGTGGAGCCTGAGTGGTGGGTGTTGCCTTCTGACACACTTCTGGTGATGTCAGGGGGTGTGGCATATGCAAATAAGTTATGCTAATGAGTTATGCTAATGAACTCCTGCACCTCTTTTTCCACGAAATGACCCCTGCAGATGAGTCTGTGGTAATGCCATGGTGAACAGCATCGGTGCGGCATGACGTGTGACTCTGAGCACCTGATCGCATTTCACAAAGAGAAATGTTGGCGGCCTCCACTCTCAGCACTTCTTTGAGTGCCGATTCGTAAGTGTTCTTTTTCCAACAGAAGCACTCGCCTGATGCTGTCATCTCTAAGGCTGCAGAGCAAATGATCCATCAGGACTGAATCTAAATTTGGGAACTGGCCATCACGAGCAGCCCTTCGCAGTGTGGCAACGTATTCAGTGACAGATTCACCCTCTTTCTGGCTTCGTTGGTGGAAAGCACATCAGTGTTTGGCAGCAGACGTCTTAGGCATAAAATAGTTGTTGAATTGTGCCTTAATGATGCTGAGAGGTATCTCCAGTAATTTGGATGGAGCTACTAAGTCCCAAGCAATGTCGAATACAGCCTGGCCACAGGTATTCAAGAAAGTGGCACAGCAGACATCATCTCCTTCAATACCATTTGCTATAAGGAAACATTCAAAACGGTCGAGGTAGGATTCCCAGTTCCCAACCTTGGGGTCGAACGGTTCGATATGGCCCTTGGATGCCATGCCCGTAGTGATTTAGCTCTAGGTATCCTTAGTGATTTCAGCTTGGGCAGGCAAGAGTGATTTCCCCATTTGGTTAGGCCTGGCATCCCATTCTTGTCACCAGTTTTATGTATTGAAAGGCGGGAAACGAATATCAATACAAGGCTTTTATTCAGAACATTGCTCAGCTCTAATCTGACTCTGCAAAGAGCAGCATCCAAACTTATACTGTTCCAAACTGAACTATATACAATGTAACCACTTTCATGAGGTCTGATTGGACCTAAGTG
Source organism: Gekko japonicus (assembly GCF_001447785.1). Lineage (NCBI taxonomy): Eukaryota > Metazoa > Chordata > Lepidosauria > Squamata > Gekkonidae > Gekko > Gekko japonicus. The sequence continues at coordinate 600,706 of NW_015164694.1, forward strand.
GAACTTTCTGATAGGATACTCTGTATGGCTTTAGGACCACTAAAAGGTCTTTATTACGCAGCCAATCACAACAGGGGAAATTAGGATACTTTAGCACAAACCGTAACTAAACAGCTTAGAAATAACTCGGAACATAACATTAGGCAAGTTAGTCTGAAAGTACACAACTAACCTAAAATCACCCAGTGAACTTCCACAGCAAGATGAGGATTCAAACCTAGCTTCCCAGATCCTACTCTGAAGCTCCAATCACTACACCACAATGGCTTCCATTGGGTGGCTGCTGTTGAAAAGCAGCAAGGAGCTAAGCTTAGTTGAGTGGTTGCTGCCAGGTCTAAGATTGCCAGCCTCTAGGTGGGACCTGGAGATCTCCCAGAATTACAACTGATCTCCAGATGACAGAAATCTGTCCCAGTGGAAAAAGTGGCTGCATTGAAGCATGGAGTCTTCAGCATTATATCCAGCTGAGGCCCCTCTCCAAACCCTGCCCTCCTCAGACTCCACCCCAGAATCTCCAGGAATTTCCTAACCTGGAGCTGGCAACCCTAGGCCAGGCCCTGATGAGTCCTTCCTCAAAAGGTGAAACAGCCCTGGAAAGGACCCTGCCCCCCTGCCTTTTACTCACTGAAAGCCAGCCTGGAATACTGTGGTTGCCTAGCAACAGCCACTGAGGGAATCCATTTGTTAAAGCCAATCCGCAGCATCTCCATAGTTAAAAGGTTCAGGGAGTAGGTGATATGAAAGACCTTTGCCTGAGACACTGGAGACCAAATGCAAGTCAGTGTAGACAATAGATAGACCAAAGGTTTAACTTAGTATAAGGCAGCTTTGTGTGAATTCATGCAACTGTGTATGCCTGACTTCTTCTTATAATTATTTATAAGATGGTTTGGTATAATAATAAACACATCTCCCTGAAAGATGATGTTTTTGTTTTAAATTCATTTTATTGCCTTTACTGTTTGTGTTTTCATCTTATACAGATTTCAATGACAAATACATAATTCGTTCTTGCCTTTTTACTTTCCAGCCAACCTGCATCAGATTTTCAGGGCTCGCACCTTTCACTCAAATGGCCATGCTGCCTTTGCTCCAGTCCCAACCTCCATACATCCAACTCCCAGCTGTCCTGTGCAAAGTGTAGCAGTCCAGCCAGGCTCAGGGCTAAAAGCAACTTGAAGGCACAAGTACTAAAGCAGCAGAGGAGCTGTCCCATAGGTGCCAAGGACACTCAGCAAGAGCAGCCAGGCCTCTGCAACTGCAGCTTTTCTCAAGAGCTCCTCTTGCGTTGCACCTGGCTGGCATGCTCTCCTGCTCCTTGCTGCTCGGGATCTGACTTGTTAGTAAGAAGGAGTCTGACTCCAAATCCCCTCTCTGTGTTAGTCGGTACACTGAATCAACAACTGCATTGTTGTAGGTCTTTTCCTTTAATATGCTCAATATGTACTTTTTACCATTTACTCTTATTCCCTGCTGGGCATGTCTGCAGAATATCGGTCTATTTCTTGTTTAATGCAGGCTATCAATAATCTTTTCGTGAGAAAATCACTTAATGTTAAGGGACAAATGCTACATTTTAATGTATTTGTGTCATTATTGTGCTTTGGAAAAGATCTAGACCACCAATAAACTGATGATTGGAAATGCACAAAGTATTTTAATATCCTAATTATTTTTACTTACCTTCCCCTAAGAGTTTAAATTGGTTTGAAATTTATTTAGAAACCATATGTGGGTGTTTCTGGGGAGGGAGTGTTCTATGCCCAACAGTCATAACCATCAACAGAACTTAATCAACTACAAATGAACTTTTCAGAAGGGAGAAAAATAGCATAGGCAAAAAAACAGGCCCAATGCATCCTTCATTTAGTGAACACTTTCATTTTAGCCTTGTTAGATGGAAATCATTAGGAAGGCAATTTTGATTTTGTTTGCAGATGGTAATCAAGCACTCACCAGCTTCCTACATGATAGGGATGCAATAAAGTTTGACAAAGTGCGAAGATGTGGTAATAACTGTATATATTATTTTCAAGATTTTGTTTCTTTTCACTTACTTATCAAGTGTTGCTCATTATTCTCTCCATGGAAGGAAGGAAGGAAGGAAGGAAGGAAGGAAGGAAGGAAGGTGGCTTCTGTGATAAAGGTGCAGATGAAGAAAAGAGAAGGGGTTGAGAAAGGGAAGAAGCAGTACAAGAGAAAGAAAGATAAGAACAGGTATGATGGATCTTGCCTCCCTCAGAGGCAAGATTTTCTCTCAGTTTTTATTTGCCTTCACTGACTGAGCATCCCTAGTAATGTGTTTATTCTTCCCTTGCAGAAACCTTGTCTGTCCCACCTCATCAGTAAGGTATATTTTGGCTATTTGCTCAGCCCATGAACTCAAGAGAAGAGATAGGATAACCCTTTAACTTAAAACCCTTGAAAATTAAACTTGAGACGCTTCTAAAATCCAAAAATAACATAAGGTTTTATTTTAACATCAAAGGGAAATGTCAGGTGAAATCAGGGGTTGAAATTACTGAGGTAAAACTAGTAACAGCACAGACTTTTGTTCTTATATATATCAGGCTAATGAGAGGTTCTTAGTTTATTCACATTAACTTTGATTTTTATATTGAGAGGCTTTTGTTCCAGTATTTTCCCAAACACTCTAACAAATATTATTTGTATAATTGCTGACTCTTTTTGGTGCCCAGAAGGCTGGTACCCTCTTCCCAGTACCCAAACCCCTTCTCTTGGAACACCAGTACTCTTCTTGAGTTGTTAACTGACTTTTAAGGTCTCTAAAGGCAGTTTCTAATCACACCAGACCAGTGAATTCTGTACTCCTCAGAGATATCTCTCCCTGTTTGACTGGGTAGGGAATCCCTAGAAGATATATCCCCTTTTCTTTGGCCTGAATGGGAGTCTTCTGTACTACCCAAACATCTTTGCCAAACTTCCCCACAGTTCTCTGTCTGTGTTCAAACTGCTCTCAGCCACTGCTGAATTCAGATTGTCGTCAGTCAAGGCTGAAATTGACTGTCAGCACTAAACCCTTTTTCTGTCAGGGCTATTCTCAGATAATCTCAGTATACATTCTTCACAGTTGAGGCAAGAATCTCACTGCATCTCCTCAGTATCCAGCTCTCACAAGACTTTGTATATGTTTTTTGTCTATGCAGACCCCATAATCTGCAGCCTTTTTGGGTGGTCCAAGTGACCTCTCTTCCCTTTTCTGCCAGAGGAAAAGCTGATTGGATCCAACCTATTGGCTGGTTTTAATTTTTTTAAAACTCTTGGTGTAAACAGCCTAAGGAGTCTTAATTGATTCATGATATAAATATTTTAAATGAATAAATAACAAGTTAAATGCTATTCATATCTGAAGCCATAGAAAATTGCTCCATGTAAGCTTTTGAATATTACTGTGAATGGAAACTGTCCCATGCAAAAGATTCCCTAACAGTTGGAGCAAATTTGTATTTGAGGCTGGGTTTCCTCATTCCATATGTGGTTACCAAGTTTGTGAGTTTTCATACTGTCCCCTCCCTTTTGCAACGTTTGGATAATGTGAAACATATACGACAAGGTGTATGAAAGCAAATAAAGGGATATATTACAGTGATGGAAACCACTCTAAAGTTAAAGCAGATCACATTAACATAAAATATGATAATTATATTGCAAAACAAATTAATTTATCCTATCACTCTAAAATTTGGCATTGTCTTGTACATCCTCTTGCATCAGTTAGAGTGTGATTTATGCATATCTACTCAGACAAAAGTTCTATAATGTTCAGTGGGGCTTATTCCAAGGTAAGTGCACATAGGATTGCAGGTTCAGTCCCAAGGATGCTGGTTCATTGTACACCTCCACAATCACATAGTGTGATCTACAAAAGACTACAAAAGGCTTTATTTCCAAATTGTCACTGTTGTTCCATTTTTTTCTTTCAAGTCATTCAATATATCAACATGTATCCAAATTATTTCTTGTTTAAAATTTGAAATAATCCAATGGCCCAACAGTCTTAGAAACATAAAACACATTAATACTGTCCTCTAGTTCCACCCTCATGGCTTCAAGCCACTGCAGCTAAAAATTTCACCACATCCCGTGTTATGCATAACATCCAGAGGCACAACATCCAAATCTCAAGATGTCATAGCACCTGGAATATTGCGTGCAGTTCTGGAGGCCTTACTTCAAAAGGATGTTGACAGAATGGAGCATGTGCAAAAAAGAGAAATGAGGATGATTGGGGAAAAGGCTTCGGGGCTTCGGAATGTTTAGTCTGGAGGAGGTTGAGAGGGGACATGATTGCTCTGCTTAAGTATCTTAAGGGCTGTCACTTAGAGGAGGGCAGGGAGCTGTTCGTGTTGGAAGCAGAGGATAGGACTCGCAATAATGGGTTTAAATAAAGGATGGAAAAGAACTGGCTGGATATTAGAAAAAAGTTTACAAGGCTGAAATTAGAAAAAACGTTTACAGTAAAAGTTGTTCAACTGTGGAATCAGCTGCCTAAAGAGGTGGTGAGCTCCCCCTCACTGGAAGTCTTTAGCAGCATCTGGACAAACACTTGTCAGCATCTGGACAAACACTTGTCTAAGCCTGTGGTGGCAAACCTATGGCACGTGTGCCAGAGGTGGCACTCAGAGCCCTCTCTGTGGGCACGCACGCTGTTGCCCCAGCTGCCCGGGTGACATCACTTCATTAAGTATGCACGGGGAATGTCACTTCCGCCATGCCCCCTTCATTAATTATTCATGGCGGCCCTGGTTGACGTCATGTCCAGTTACATCACTTCATTAAGTATGCAAGGGCATGTCACTTCTGCCACGCCCCCTTCATCAATTATGCATTGTGTGTCCTTTTACTACTACATCTTTCAGTTAATTCAGTTCTTTTGGAGTAATAATTAATTCATTTGGAGTACTGTGTACAGTTCTGGTCACCACACCTCAAAAAGGATATTATACCATTGGGAAAAGGGCAACTAAACAGATAAAAGGGTTGGAACACTTTTCCTATGTAGAAAGGTTAAAAAGCTTTGGACTCTTTAGCTTGGAAAATGACAGCTGAGGGGTGACATGATCGAGGTTTATACGATTATGCATGGGATAGAGCAGGTAGAGAAAAAAGTACTTTTCTCCCTTTCTCACGATACAAGAACTCGTGGGCACTCCATGAAATTGCTGAGTAGTCAGGTTAGAACAGATAAAAGGAAGTACTTCTTCACCCAAAGAGTGATTAACACATGGAATTCACTGCCACAGGAAGTGGTGGCGGCTACAAGCATAGACAGCTACAAGGGGGAATTAGATAAGCATATGGAGCAGAGGTCCATCAGTGGCTATTAGCCACAAGGTATAGATAGGAACTCTCAGGCTGGGGAAATTAATGAACTGTATTCTTGGTGCTTGGGGTGGGCAATAGTGGGAGGGCTTCTAGTGTCCTGGCCCCACTGCATCATAAAAGCAACTAAAATGAGAGGTATAATACACATATAAAAACAAAACCGATTAAAACATTGAGCAGAAAGAGGACCCCTGAGGGAATGCCAGGTGAAACAAAAAAGTCTTCACCTGCTGGCAGAATATGGAAACAGAAAAGGACATATGAGCCTTCCTGGGGGGAGAGATCCAGAGTTTTGGTACCATGACTGAGAAGGCCCTCTCGCAGGCTGCCGCCCTCCAAATATCAGAAAATGGGGTAGGTTCATAAGGAAACAAGTGATCCTTCAGGTGTGCTGGTCCCAAACCATATAGGGATTTAAAGATCAATACCAGCACCTTGAGTTGTGCCCAGAAATGGATTAGGAGCCAATGTTGAAGACCGAAGATTGAAGTGATATGGCCCCTACAACTCATTCTAGTCAACATCCTGGCTGCAACAATCTGTACCAATTAAAGTTTCCAAATGCTTTTCAAGGGCAGCCCCACATAAGAGTGCACTGCAGCATGTACCACAGTGGCCAGATCTTTTGTGCTCAGGAAAGGCCACAGCTGGCTGGTTAAAGACATTCCTGGCCACAGCTGCAACCTGCTTATCTACCAGTAGACCTGGGTCCATGAGCACCCCCAGACTACAGACCTGTTCCTTCAAGGGATGTACAACCCCATCCAGAATGGGTGACACCTTAAATTTCAGTTCATATTTTCTGCCCGCCAGTAGAAGAAGAAGAGAAGAAGAGATTGGATTTATACCCCGCCCTTCACTACCCGTAGGTGTCTCAGAGCAGCTTACAAACTCCTTTCCCTTCCCCTCCCCACAACAGACACCCCGTGAGGTAGGTGGGGCTGAGAGAGCTCTTTCCAGAACTATCCTTGAGAGAACAGCCCTGACAGAACTAGGGCTTGCCCAAGGTCATCCAGCAGCTGTAAGTGGAGGAGTGGGGAATCAAACCCGGTTATCCCAGATTAGAGACCGCACACTTAACCACGACACCAAAGTGGCTCACATCGTGTTGGTATTAAGCTTCAGTTTATTAGTCAACATCCATTCCATAACTGACTCCAGGCAGCAGTTCTGGGTTTCTATAGCCTCTCTGGGATCAGCCAAAAGCATGAGGAAGAGCAAAGTATGACAGTCATGTTGGTAATAACCCAGCCGAAACCTCCAGGTGACCTAATGCATCAGATTAAGACTTTCCGGATTGATATTTGCCATTATAGAGCTAGATGCTTCCCCCCACTCCCCCATAACTAAACTTGCGAATGCTTGAAGAGAAAAGCTACATGAAGATCTGCTCATGTTGTTAGTGCAAGATTTTTTTTTTTTTAAGGAGTGGTTCTGTGAGGGTTTCCCACCTGTTTACTTTCAGGCTTTTATGTTATTACTGTTTGAACTCTTTACCTTTATGAAATCTTCCTGTGCATGTAACTGCTCTCTTCTGTTGCAACATTGTGTGCTGCTGCAGATACTGCCTTAATATATTATTTTACCTTGACATTTCCATAGGAATGGAATATTAATGAAAAAAGAGCAGAGAAACATCACAAATGAAACATTCACCTGTAGTATCTGGCTGTCTTTATGAAATGTTCCATGATCGAATACTGCCTTCTTTTTAGTTCCAATGTACTCCATTAGTGCCTTAAAGCATAGCTTTCCAACCAAAGTTCCTTTACTCACTTCACTCCTTTTCTGCTTTTCATATCCTCAGTAACTCTACTCCCATACAACAGTCCATGCTATCCTGTCTATACTAGGGGTATTACCAAGTCCTGCAGCCACACTGTTTGAACTCAAAAATACCCATTTCTTTTTTGCTTGTGTCTTATGCAAATCAAACCTATGAATCTATTTTCACATCATTTTCTGTTTCCATGCATTGAATAATTCCAAACCAATTGATAATTTTCAGCATTAACTTAGTATCAGTTGCATTTGTACAGATGGTTTTAAAATGGCATTAAAATGCTTTAAAAGAAACAAACAAATTGGGAACACCGTCCATGAAAATGAGGTGAAAGAAAAGGGCTCTTAATGACAATAGACAAAAGAAATGAGATGGACACATCTACAGTTAGACACAGCTAATACAAAGCTTGCTGTTTCCTTTCAGATATAGGTCAGGGTGTGTCATTCTTCCACTATTATATTCTCCTGGAATCGCAAACAGAGCTATGACTATTTACAAAATATTCCAACTATAGCCACACCATGGATTTATATAAAGGCATTATAATGCAAGGGGAGGGAAGCCAGCATATATAGCCCAGTCTCATCATATCGCAGAAGCTAAGTAGGGTTGATAGTTGGAAAAGAGACCACCAAGGAAGACTCTGCAGAGAAAGGCAAGAGTAACCAAATCTGTTTCTCACTTGGCTTGAAAGCTCTTTGCTGGGGTCACCATAAATTGACTGTGACTTGGCAACTCTTGACACACACACATTATATTGCAAGCAGTTTTATTTTCATTCCCTTTCCTCAGAATTCCCTGCTAGGGATTAATGTTTCAAAATAAGTTCTCTCTTGGACAAGCTGAACCCATGATTCTTTATTTTCCTACCATTATCTATTTCCTTGCACTGGTTCCCCCCATGTGCACACATTTCAGTGTTATTTGTGTATACAAAATCATACTATGTGTACATTATACATATAAATAACAAGTGTTATATGTACATATAAAACCACATAATGGCTGCATGTAGTAAAAATGGCTCTCACAAAATCCCCAGTAACAACTGTAAAACTAAAACAGTTGACAAAACCATTAAAAAAACATAAATGAGAATAGGAATTATTCACTCATCCCCATATCCATCTTCTAGTAGCCATGTTGAAGCATTCACCAAAAGCCAAAGAGTATGATGCTGAATTAATTCAATATTTTTATGCTTACCAGTTCAGACAATCTTCCTCATATTGATGCCTGTGACAGAGCTCCTGCATAGTCCAGCGGACCTTAGAGCATGTTTAGGGTTTATACCTGATTCTTACAACTTGTGTTTCATCAACAATTCATAGGAACTGACAGCATGGCACAGAACATACTCCCAAGTCCCCTGCATCTGCATAAACCAGCTTGGGGCAAATCTGCATTCGAGTGATCTATTCACTGAGGAACCCCATTAAGCTTCCAAGAACCCTCAGGGGTTTAAAAAACACTTATTTTTAACATAGGGAGCTGCTTTATACTGACCCAGACCACTGAACAGCACCATCTTACTCATATCAGCTCTCCAGCGATTCAACATAATGGACTTTTCCAGCCCTGCCACTTGTGTTCTTTTTGGGTTCTTTCCAGTTATTCAGCATAATTATTGCTTTCCAATGTATCTTTTGTGCAGCACAGTAAATATTATGTGTGAAGTGTCTGGAGACCTTCCTTTCCCATTCACTTGGGACATGATTTAGTACTCCCAAGTCAGTAGCATTTCCTTCTGTGCTGTCCTGACTACAGATGCCTTAATTAGAGACACAAGTCTTGGTGCTAGATTACCATCATGCCTTCTCCTTGTACAGTTTTGCTTCACTGGTTTTCACTCTTCAGCTACTGCACTGACAACTTGCTGCAGCTAGATTTTCATATGCAATAAAGTCATTAAAACAAGATCACCCTGGAGATTCCCAGTTTGCATCCAGCTGTTGCCAAGACTGTCATGACTATCTCCCAAGCCTGGGCAGGCCACAGTGAAGCATTGGCCAAGAATGATTTATTCTGAGTTATTTAGCCTTCATTCATGCATGGTGTATTTTCTTTTAGCAAGAGGCTGACTTGCGTCTCTGACAAGAAAGAGAGAAAAAACTAATTATAGTTCATAAACAAACTAACCATTCTTAACCATCCCTAAAATAATTCAGTGCATTTAATGTGAAAAGGAAATGTTGAACTGGTTCTCAGAATAGGGGTTTTCCCCCTCACCAGAACTAGGGGTACATTCATAAACCCACCCACTCTCTTTTTCAGTAAGACCTCCCTCCACTCTAATGTCTCTGCTGTTCCTTCCTGCCTAGGACTCAATCACAACATCTCTGCCTCTACCTCTGTCTATGGTTTGTTGTAGTTTTTATTGTTGTTGTTTGTTTTGCATTTACACACTAGTGTTGCCCATATAACTGAAGGGCCATCTAGCACCTTAGCTCCTCTTATAAAAAATAGCAATGGACTCTTTTTGAAAAAAAAATTACTACCATGGCTATATATAATTGAAAGACATAAAATACAAAACTACAAATTTGGGGGGAAAGCGACCAAAACAAAGAGATTCTACCCATGGTACTAGAGAAGGCTATACACATTTTTCTGATATGACATTGAAATGATAATCACCAAAGGTATTTTGTGTGATCATAATTCAGGATTAACTGCTGAAGCAGGTTATAAATTATGAATCCTGATACCATATATAGCTGGATGTTAACCCTGTGTGATCTGTACATTTGTAAATCAGACATATGTCCTGTATCAAGAAGCCAGGTTCTCAAATAGTCAAGTGTATGAAAGGAACTTACTCCTGACCCAGCAGGAACTGCTGATTTAGGTTTTGATACCTAGATAAAGAAAAACTTGTCCACGTCTGGATTCAGACCATTCTGTATTAGGGATCTACGACAAAGTAATAGGACTCCAGACCAGGGGGGGGGGGATGGGACCCTAAAATCTCCATAAAGTTGAAAAATAGATGTTTTACGTGAGTGGAATAAAATACATTCAAGCAGTTGGAATAACATTAGAATATAAATAGAGCATCCAGATGTTGCTGGAATGTTCAGAACAAGAGGAGAGACAGGAGGGGAGAGGGGAAATAGTGGGGAACATAGGGAAATATACTGTCTACTCTGAATGGTCAGGATAATCTGGGAGAAAAGCTAAACAGCCAATTGCCTTAGGACCTGCACTGAAAGGTTTAGAGTTCTTTGATGAGAGCTGACAGAGAACTAGACGGTGATGCACCAGAATAACCATCCAGCTGGAAGACCTCTGGCTGCTTTCAAATGTTGGAAATAATTTTGGCCAGATTACGAATTTTCCCAATATTTCTAGGTGGGACCTGATCTGGGATTAGTACATTTCTGACTGTGCATAGTAAGTGGGGGGGGGGGGAAGACCCTCAAATTTTCTTTTTAATATGTTACGGACAAGTAACAGTGCTTTTTTATGCAACCCAAAATGGACTTGCATACCAAGCCTAATCTTATTTACTTGGAAGTAAATTCTGTTGATTTCATTCAGTTTGTCTGTTGAATATGTGTATGACTGCTGCCTTTATCTTATAATGAGCTTGGCACTATTTTTAATTATGTTACTAGAATAAATATACAAAATCAGTCTTTTGTGTATTCAGCACTGAATTCATTTCATAAATCTTATTTAGAGGAATATGATTTCTTTCTAAGTGGAAGGGATGGATTTATTTCCCAGATGATACCGCAATAATATTTTGCCACCACTCCCTGGGGAGGAAGGATCATTTCCAATCCTGAATAAGATATTCAGTTTTAAATTAGGTAAGTGGTTATTTGGCTGGAAGGCATTTGACAAACACAATCTTCTTATGGGGCTTCAGGTGAAGGAAATAGTCAGTGAAATTTAATTAGCAATGGGATTCCTCACTGGCTTGTTTCCAGTAGCAGCCCACAGGTATCTGTAATGGTAATTAAAACGTCTGGCAGTTTATAAGCATAATCATTGTAAAGTAAGAAAAAACTTACTATCCTATAATGTCCCCCTAGTATTATTATATTATTTTCTTGGAACCTACAAGCAAGATCCAGGCTGTGTTCAGAAAGTTTAATTACTAATAGTGGTGATATTTTAAAACAGGAATATTTTCCATTGGGTGGGTTGGGTGAATTGAAATTATGTTAATTGGTGATATTTGATATGTTAGCAAAAGAACTTGTATTTGCAATTGCTATTCTGAAATGCATTCCATATCAATTTTCATTACCTGATTTATTTATATGGAATAAAGCTAAATAACGGGGCCAAGATGAGAAAACATTCAGATGTCAGATGGACTGTGATTTGTTTAGCTGTGTGTTTGTACAGAAAGCTTTGGTTAGCCAATCAGTTGTAAATAAGAGGTCCTAATTTATTTATTTATTTAGTTACATTTATATCCCGCCCTCCTCGCACGCGGGCTCAGGGTGGCTCACAGTACACCGGTGTAATACAACACCATGGTCAACACAATCAAGGCACACAGTGCGATAAAAACGAATAAAACATTTTAAAACAGAACTACAGTGGGCATGCCCAAGGATCCATTGCGACTAAACGCACACACTCCCTATTGCACAGCATACTGAGTCTAAGAGGGGATGCTATGGCCCAGGTGATCAATGGCCAGTCAGCCTGACCCAGCGGTACTGCTTTGCAGGTACCCGTTGGTGGTGGTGTGGTGGTGGCGGCGGCTCCTATTCGAAAGCCTGGCGGAAGAGCTCCATCTTGCAGGCCCTGCGGAACTGTAACAAGTCCCGCAGGGCCCTGATCTCCTCCAGGAGCTCATTTCACCAGATAGGAGCCGCCACCGAAAACGACCTGGCCCTTGTGACAGCAAGCCTGGCCTCTTTAGGGCCCGGGGTCACTAAACGGTTTGTGACCCCGACCGAAGTGCTCTTTGGGGCCTATGTGGGGCAAGGCGGTCCCTCAGGTATGCTGGACCCTGGCCATGTAGGGCTTTAAAGGTGAGCACCAGCACTTTGAAGCGAATCCGGAATGCTATAGGCAGCCAGTGCAGCGCTTTCAACACAGGTTGGGTGTGATCCTGTTTCGAGGCACCAGCAACAAGCCTGGCCGCTGCATTCTGCACCAGCTGCAGCTTCCGAATTTGCGACAAAGGCAGCCCCATGTAGACAGTGTTGCAGTAGTCTAGCCTCGAGGTAACCGTCGCATGGATCACTGTGGCTAGGTCTTCGCAGCTAAGGAAGGGGACCAACTGCCGCACCAGCCGAAGATGGTAGAAGGCTGCTTTGGCAGTGGCTGCCACCTGGGCCTCCATCATTAAAGTGGGGTCCAGGAGCACACCCAAACTCCTGACCTCAGAAACTGGCACCAGAGGCACCCCATCAAAGGCCGGGAGTGGGAGCCACAATCCCATACCGTTCCGACCCAGACACAGGACCTCCGTCTTCGCCGGGCTCAGCTTCAGCCATCTCAGCCTGAGCTATCCAGATATGGCCTGCAATGCCCGGTAAAGATCTTCTGGATTGGAGTCCAACTGACCGCCCAACATCAGATAGAGCTGGGTGTCATCAGCATATTGATGACACCCAAGCCCAAACCTCCGGACAATCTGGGCGAGGGGGCACATATATATGTTAAATAGCATCAGGGAGAGAACTGCCCCCTGAGGCACCCTGCACTCAAGCAGGTGCCTCCGGGGCTGCTCCCCTAATTCCACCCTCTGTCCCCGGCCTTGGAGAAAAGAGACAAGCCATTGAAGGGCGAGCCCCTGAATCCCCACGCCGGCGAGGCGGTGGGCAAGCAGCTGGTGGGCGACCGTATCAAATGCGGACGACAGGTCGAGCAACAACAGCACCGCCACACCGCCACGATCCAGATGTCTGCGGAGGTCGTCAGTAAGGGCAACCAGCACAGTCTCCGTTCCATGCCCAGGGTGAAAGCCGGACTGGAATGGGTCAAAGGTGGAAGTGTCATCTAGATAGCCCTGCAACTGTGTCGCCACCGCCCTCTCAATCAGTTTGCCCAAATAGGGCAAATTGGTCACCGGCCGATAGCTGGCCAATTCCGCCGGGTCCAGCGCTGGTTTTTTCAAGAGAGGGCGGACCATCGCTTCCTTGAGTGCCTCAGGGAATCGCCCCTCCGCCAGGGACTTGTTGATTATTTATGGGAAAAAAATATGGAAAAAACTTATTCCCAGCTCTCCACAGTCTCTGTGATTGTATCTGAGGTTAGACAGCTGTAAGAGTGGTGCTATTTTATACAACTTCATATATCACAACAAGCCAAAATTTAGTACAACATGCACAAACCTTAATTTGAATCTCCGCTTGGCACCAACCAATCAGGCTCAATTTGTTAGACCATTCCATTGTCATAACTACCTGAAGTTTGAGCTAATCTTAGTTTATAAATCACGGATAATCATGACATCTGAGTGCAGCCAAGTTTTCCAATCCTGTGTTTTCATCCAATTTGAAAGATGCATTTGTGAGGCAGCAACATGATCATCTGTCTTTTATATTCCAGTCTCCAAAACCCTTTTGGCAATATCCCTCCCCACCTGCACTATATTAGCATTAATTCTAGCTGAGTGCCACCCACTTATCACAAAGGGCATACAAGGTCAATCGTTCTTCTTAACCAGTCTTCACTTCCCTGGAGAAGCTATAAGAATTTTGTATGTCTTTCCATCCAAAATGTCTGACATCCTGAAGCAAATGTTCACAGGCTTATGGCAATAAGTACAAATTATTTGTTTTTATTCTCAATATAATGCTTTTTCTAAACTCGAGTGACTCTAGAGCAGTTTACATGGGGAAAGAAAGCTCTGGCAAAGATCTCCCTTATTAGGGTTAGGGATGGGCACGAACCAGCTGATGAACTAAAGTTAATCACAAATGTTGTCCAGTTCGTGATTTATGAACTGAAGTTTGTGAACTGAAGAACTGCGATGAACTTCCACAAATTCTGGTGCAATTTGTGGTAGTCTGAAGCTGCTGGGAGCTCCCTGCTACTCAGCTGTTTGGTTTAAATGGCTGGGAGACATTTAAACCCTGCTTTCAGCTACCCACAGCTTTACCTGGGGAGCAGAAAGCAGGTTTAAATGGCTGTATGCCATTTAAACCAACGGGTAAAATGCAGGGAGAACTCTTCCTGCCAGCCCAGCTGCAGGCTCTCTCACACATGCTGGTTTAAAGGAGCTGTGGAGGGAGCCCAAGACAGCTGAGCCTGAAGGAGAGCTCTCCCTGTCAGCCCAGTTACAGGCTCCCTTGTGCAGCCCAGTATAAAGGGGCTGCAGGAGAGGGCCCAAGAGTGCTGAGCCTGTGGGGAGAACTGACCCAGTTGTGGGCTTCCTCATGCTGTTTCGGGGATGCAAGAGGGAGCCCAAGACTGCTGAGCAGGCATGGAAAACTCTCCCCACTGGCCCAGCCGCAGTGGGGCGTAACAAGCTGACCGCCTGGTTTAAAGGAGCAGCAGGAGGGATCCCAAGTCAGCTTGAAAGGGGAAAATGAAGGTCCTGTTCAGAACCCTGAGATAACACTGAATTGTCTCAGGTAGGAAGGGTGAAAAATGACCTTATGATAAGATACAATAAGCCTCTGCAATTTAGGCAGAAGGGATGCAGGAGGCTTTTGCAAAGCAAGGCAGGAAAATGCCTGTCAGCAATTGTAAGGGGTGCTAAGAGGGGGGTTATTCCAAAGGGGAACCTGGCCTTTTGACCCAGACATCTTGTGGTTTGGAGAGTCCCTGGTACACGGAAGCAGCCGGACTCTAGATACTGGGGTCAGCTGTTTTCCATCCTGCCTGAGACATGTAACCAACTAAGCAAAGGGCAAGGGGCTGCTGACTTTGCTAGCCATGCAGAAAAAGGGGGAACCAAAACTGGACAGATACCTCATGACTGATTCAAAAATGGAAACGGCCAAAAATCCCGCAGACTGAGGACTAAAACCAGACCTGACCTCAACAATTTGGAAATACCCTTTTGGGCTGTGTGCATGGTCTTTGGGTAAGGGAGGAGGGAAACGGGAAATAGGTGAAGAATGTGAGGGGGATTGCCAACTGGTGGTCCCAGCCAGAGAGGGTATATAAGTGCCTGTGCTGCGACACAGCTTTCAGAGACGGGACGGAGGACTTGCCTCTGCCGTTTCTCCGTGATTTGCAAACCACGCTACAATAAAGCCAAACTTGTTTGAACCTCCGTGTGAATCCCTTGCTTGACACGCGTCCGGTATTCGCACATAACAAGCTGACCTCACAGGGAGAACTCTTCCCACCAGCCCAGCTGTGGGCTCTCTTGTGCAGCCCTGTTTAAAGGAGCAGCAGGAGGGAGCCCAAGATGGCAGGGCCCATGGAGAGAACTCTCCTCACCAGCCTAGCTGTGCGCTCTCTTGTGCAGCCCTGTTTAAAGAGCTGTATAAGGGAGCCCAAAAGACCTGAGCCCATGGGGAGAAGCCTCCCCCTGGCCCATCTTTGGGCTCTCTTCAGCTAGGGAATGTTGCAGCCAGTAGACAGGAAGCACTGAATTGCCTCCCAAGGGGGCAGTTCACCCCTCCTTTCTGCTGTCCGCTGCACATCTATTTTTTTGGGCTGTCTTTTGAAGTCCCTTTGAACTGGAAAGGGACTGCAGAAAATACCCCTAAAACGCTGGATGTTGTTTTTCAGGCTTTCAGTTGTTTTTCAGGCTTTCTGCAAACACCATTTAAGGGACTACAGTCCCTTTCATAGAATTATAGAGTTGGAAGGGGCCATACAGACCATCAACGGGGTTTGCAGCTAGACACCACAAGAACTGGTTCAGTTTATTCAGAAGCCTTCCTGTTAGGTTCCTGGTTTGGTTTGTGCTTCGGCCATGAACCACGAACTGAACTGCATTTTCCCAGTTCCTGCCCATTCCTAATTAGGGTTTTTTGTTGCTGTTGGACAGGTTGTGCCTTGGTAATTAAGTTATTTTTGTAACTTATGTTTCTCAGCTTGTGGTAAATTTGTGCCTATGCAGTTGATTGGACAGAGTTTTCTGAATCACTGATAAAGAAACCCAAGGTAATGAGTAAGCCATTAAAGTGAACTACATTGAGACTGGGTTGAACTGGCATGATGGATGAAGAATACAGAAAACACACATGTGGAGGCTTCTTATGTTAGTCAGACAAGTTTAAAACAATAAGGATAAGGGATGTTGGGTGTAGAATACTACAGCTCTCACAAGGCAGTGCATGAATGTCTACACACATATTGTTCCAGATCTAGACAGTTGCCTGTCTTTGCCATGATTGATTATTCAGACAGCCATAAGGGGCAGAGGGAAACACTTTAAGCCACTAAATGTAACATAAAAACACTTTACATACTGAAATAATGGCAAAGAACATATAGGGAGAATAGGCAGAAGTGGTGGACAGGAAGAAAGGAATAGGAAAGCCTGTTACAAGAATAATCCTGTGAAACTGGATTTGTTCCACAGTCAATTATATACAAACCACCAAAATACAAAGTAGTTTTTCATCTGTTCATTTGTGAACTGAAATTCCAACTGAACTGTTGGGTGTTTGGGGACCCCTAGATATTCAATATCCTGTTCCTAGGTTTGTAAGATTTAATCACTCAAAGTTTCATTACAGATTTAAAATAGTCCGATCAATTAGTGGGCTCAGAGCATGAACATATGTTGGACTTTAGAAGGGCCACGTGCACTAGGGCAAGCCCCACCTCTCTCTCATTTCTGTATCCAAAACTGCTGAACAGAAAATGTAATTACTGTTTTGAAGAAAACTGAAAGGGAAAAATCCTTCAGAAAAAGTCCTTCTAGGGTGTGTACTGGAACAACAAAAGCTTTGAGTATGCACATTCAGGAAGCACAGGAAGGTAATCCTGATTCCCCATCTCAGCTACTAAACCCACTAAATGTCCACCAAGATTCTGGTGTCCAATCTTTAAATGTCAAATTTCCGCATTCTCCACTACAGCCCAACCAGTCCAGGTGTACCAGGTGTACCAGGTAGTCCTGTACCCACAGTCTACAAGTTAGCCAATTACCCTTTCAAGCATCTCATTGCAAAAAATCCTTTAGTAACTTCTAGCAGATTGACCCTTAAGCCAGTTTTAATTCATTAAGAATCACTTCCAAATATAAGTGGGCAGGACTAAATCATAAGTAACTTAAACTTACCATGACAACTAGCTATAGACAATGTTACATGTACTCAAATGTAGACAATTTAAGAAGGGACAGATTGAATGAGGATTTTGTAAACATATGTGCAAAAAAGTGTTGCTGTGGCCACTTAGCAGACATTTTGAGCAGCCACATGTAATAGCCAATATACAGCCAAGTAAATGAACAAAAGACAGATATACTTTGGGTCTTGCTTTTATCTTGGAAACATTCATGAATTTGGTTTACATTACATCAACAGCTACAAAACCCACGGATGGTCCACTAAGTTTTTTTTAAACAACAAATTTCTCTTAGTTTTTTGGCACATAAGTTACCGTTGAAGTGTGAACTAATCCCTCCAGTTTGTTGTTGTGGGGTAAAATAAGCAAACAACTAGACTAGCATCATGCTGTCTTGCTACATGGCATACACACACACACAGAGAGAGCAACAGATGTGAAAGGAGCCGTGCACACTTCATAGGTAACATGCCTAACAACTATAGTAAGAGAAATTTCTGTAGTTAAGAATATAACAGTAGCAGCTTTCTGTGGCACACAGTTAAGGAAGCTTCCCCCCCCCCCCCACAATACAATGTAAACCAAGCCCAGAAAGTCTGACAAGTGATACCTTGAATAAAACTTAGTTGGTCTTAACGGTGCCATTGGATTCAAACATTGTTCAAGTGATATCCAGAACAGCCTTTTCCTGACAGCACTTCTTAGTGAGAAGCAACTAAACATGATGGTGATTTCATAGATGCCACAAGTTTACTGTTGCCATTTTACAGTGATTTTAAAAAGCTGCAAGGCCCCAATCTGGCATGGGCCTACAGCTCACTGCTCAAAACAGCACACAGCCAAGGGAAGGAGGGAGGGGTGTTCAAAGCCAATTGAGTGGCTGGCTCCGGGCAGTGTGACCTGAAGAAGAGGAGGAGCAGACCAGAACAAAGACTGCACTTCTCAGGTCCAGGACAGTCTCCCATCTCTGGAACATTCCAGGCTGCCAGCGATGGACTGGCTCACCAGAAAGGCTGCTGGGCTCAAACCCAGAACGTTGGAGAAGTGACAGCCTGCTAGGAGTCTGATTGCTGTGAATGTTGCTGAAGGAGTAGTTTGGTCCAGCTGTACCCTAGGGGGAGCTGTGGAGCATTCTCTAGTCTCTAGTGTTTAGGGTTTATTGATTGCTTTTCTCTTGTAGTTCAGCCTACCTCTTGTTGTTTCTTGCTCTGTTGTGTGTTAGTGCTTGTGCTCTGAAGGCCTCTCCGTTACATTAATGGCCTGCAGTCAGTTATTGTCGTTCTTCAAAAATCCTGTTGCAGTAAATTCTTTAAAAGCAAACTTCAAGGTGTGGATTGGATTATTTCCAGAACTCTGTGAACACAGAAGGCTTCCTTTCACGACGGCAAGGCTCCCAACAGTTGCCATGGCTGATGATGGGCAGCCCCTTTTCCATCCTGCCCCCTTGCCCTCTAGTCGCAAAGTGGCCCCTGGTGAGTCCGAGGCCGAGATTTATTTTAAAACCATTTTTGCTTTGGTGCATAAGAGTCATTAAGATTAAAAGATAAAAGCCAAAGATGGCCTTTCTTCTGGCAATGAGCAGTAGTTTTTTGTTTGCTTAATTGTAGGTTATATCACTTTAACAGAAACTACCCGTATCCTCTAGAAGGCTTTATTTATCAAGAATTTGCAGTGTTTAAATCAGGTAATGAATCTGTTAAAATAATGACAAATTATAGTACTTTATTCCAGTTGCCAGTCAAAGTTGGGAGCACTGAGTAAGGGATGCTGTAAGCAATGCAAGGAAAGGGATGCTGTAAGCAATGCAAGGCCAAATCACATCCAAGTAATTATGATGCAGACATGCACTCCGGCACACCTCTCATGCAGCATCCTTAGAATATTTACCAAGTTTCCTACCTCCGGAATCCCTGCTGACACCTTGTCCTTTAAACTCCTTCTTCCAGCGAGAACAGAACCTCTTGATAGCTTGACAGGGAAGTTTTGAAATGGTACAAATCTCCTCAGGGCACCTTGTACAAGAAGAAAGTGTGCTTTTTAGCAGTGCCGTCTTCTGTCCAGACATGAAAGCCAAAAAGACATTGAAAGATGCCAAAGTTGAAGGCTGGAGAGAGGCCTTTTAATCCCACCACCAGGAATCTGAAGATAGCTGCCAAGCTCCAATTGTAGGCTTGAAGGTAATACCATTTCATGCATCGGCTAGTTAAAAAATAAATCTGCTACCGTTCAAGTTGTAACTTCTCTGTCACCTACCCTTGCAGAAGATTTGAAGGCATATGAAAAAATAGTAAGGCTTTAGAACAGAATCTAATTTCAAAGCAGGAAATATTCACTGCTTGACTTCTGTTCTATATGGGCTTGTCAAAAGCAAAATCCTTTTGTTCAAAAAAACCAGTCTTGCTAAAAAATACACAATTATATATCAAAAATAGCATTTTCAGAGGATAGAAAATATGTTTGGTTCTGCTTTCATAATTTGGCAGATGTACGAAGAACACAACACAGTGAGACTCTAATTGACAAAAATATGTGTCAATTACATGTGTGTATATGTCTAAAGACTAGCATATATGGAAAGATCATAGCCTCCAATATTTAGCAAGTTAACAGTGCAGTTCTGCACAGAGTTACTCCAGTCTAAGTTCACTGAAATTATAGACTAATGGCCACACTTATTTTTCATTACATGAACAACTGTTTGATAGGGTTAGAGTGTACGTGACAGGCTCAAGCCTCTTCCGTGGCTAGTTTAGTGCAATAATGTGTTTGGAAATGTACTTTTTGGAACCTTTTAGATTCAGGACGAACAAAAGGAAATACTTCTTTACAGAGAGAGGTATTAAAATGTGGAATTCACTGCCAAAGGATGTAGTGATGTCCACAGGCACAGACAGCTTTAAAAGGGGATTAAATAGATTCATGGAGGACAGGTTTGTCAGTGGCTACTAGCCATGGACACAAAAGGGGACCTCTATGTCCAGAGACAATCAACCTCTGAATTCCAGGGTCAGGAAGCAACAGCAGGGGAAGTTCTCAACTTCTATGCCCTGTTGTTAGCCCTTCAGAGGAACTATTTGGCCACTGTATGAGATGGGATTCTGGACTAGATGGAAATGCACTTATTAGAACCCTCTTTTACATTTATATACCACAAACAAACATATTTCTAGGGATTTGTAGACATCTAATCCCTAGTTCTAATTCATGTGCTACTATCTGATTTTTTTTCTAAGATGCTGGCTTTGTTTTTATCCAGCTGCTTTGAAACACCAGAGCTCCCTCTTTCAATCAGATGCCAAGCAGCCTGAGATAGGCACTGTCACTTTCTTTGCAACAAACTGTTGCAGAGCTATACAGGTGACAAAGATTTGAACCAAGCTGAAACTTTGGTTTTGAGAGAGGCTCGGAAAGGGTCGTGGAAAGGGTTGCATTGCCCCAGCCTCTTGAGATGGAAGCCACCTAGTGTTACGT
Source organism: Gekko japonicus (assembly GCF_001447785.1). NCBI lineage: Eukaryota > Metazoa > Chordata > Lepidosauria > Squamata > Gekkonidae > Gekko > Gekko japonicus. The sequence continues at coordinate 621,482 of NW_015164694.1, forward strand.
TCTGATTTCTCCCCATCCTAATGTGTAGTTTGTTTGTTTTACAGTAGTGAATGGCATATATTCATTAATAAAGGATATGGCACTGTTGTGATGGTGGTAGTGATTTCCCTTTGCTCCTGCAAGCAACAGGTTGGATCCAATGAGCTTTCTGGTCTTGCAGGAGGCAGCTGGGTAGTTTTACCCATTCTCCTTCATGGCAGCAATAATCCATACCACATCACTGTTGCCCACATGGCTTTTGGTGGAAAAGTGAGCAGCTTGGGGAAGATTCACCTCCATGAGCAGAAAATAGTTAGGAATCAACCTTATTGAATTGCAGACAAACAGAAAAAGCAAGTGAGTTAAATGAGGGCCATATCCCACTGAGCAATCTGATATCATTTGTGTCTCAGGCATTCCAAGGTCTGATTAGCAGGCTTTTCCCCAGTGGCTGAAAAATGTCAACCCAGATAAAGCGAATTAAAGAATAATTCAGATATGTCACAGTAATGCATTCTCATCTAGGAACATACCATTCCAATCTTACCTTCAAAAACTTTGTCTCACTGACATGAAACTGAAGTTCCACATAATTAGACTTGCATATCCCTCCCATGCCAGGTACATGGATCCAAAAGAACATTGGCAGCCTACTAGATCAAGGTGAGGAGGAATGAGATCAGACATGGACATGTGATGCTGTCATTGCACCTGCATACAATTTTAGGAGTAGACAAAGGATCTAATCACCCTCCCTTCGAGTTCTACCATCCATTAAAAATTCTTTCTGGTCCCAAATTAATTATCAAGCATGCTGTCCCAGAGTAATATAAACAGTATTATCTATGCATGTCCCATATGCATTATTCACCTTCATGCAGGTAGCAAAAGGCAGGAGCACTGCTGTCAATGTGATCCATATTTCACTACTTTGCTACAGCAAACTGGCCACATGGGTATGATAAAAAATATAACAAGCCTAGCAGGAGACTGTGGGCCATACACACAACATGCATGAGCAGTGGTCATGACTGCCTAAGGCAGGAATTACTACACCTGTGGGTGCAACCATAGCTGAATACTCACAACTGCTGGGGCAAGATATACTTGCTATGGTTATATTCAGCTGGAGGTTACTGCAAAGTATGGAGATAATTTTAATGGTCTGAATTGCCTAGAACCCAAGAAAGTGCAAAATGTACAAAGTTTACCCTGTGTTCAGCAAAGGTTGAAATGAAAATACAAATCTGCCTTATATAAAGTCAGATCTTTCTAGGTCACTGTTGTCTACTTAGCCTGGCAATGGCTTTTTCCAGCCCTCATACCTGAGATTTGTTCAACTGGAGATATAACTTGGGACCTTCTCAATGCAAGGGATATGATTTACCCCTTAGCTATAATCCATCTGCTACATGTGTTGTAACACAACAGGGAAAATTCCTGTATCCTTAATGCAGACAGCCTTGAAAGACAGGGATAAGTGCCTGTGACAGGGTGCTTAATACATGGATCCTCTCAATAGGTACCAACTTCCCACAAGAAATTGTCCACACATCCCAGAAGAAATACACAAGACACAAATACTTGAGTTAATTGGGTTTACTAAAAGTGATATACAGCAAAATATTAAACCTACTCTCCCCAGATTTTCTGGTCAAGTCTAAAGCATCCCACTGAAGGTTGCTTGAACAACAACCCCATACAGCAGCTAGGGTTAGGGTTACTTGAGGGGGCTGCACACCTTTGACCTTCAGGTGTAAAACCTCCATCCCAGGGTAAGAGACCATGGAATCTGTTTTTATATGCGTGCAAACTTAGAAGTATACCTTGGGTGGAACTGCAGGATAAGACAAAAGGAGATCATAATTGGCTTTTAGTATTTGTTGAATATATAAAAATGGCAAAGAAAGACCAAATTAGGCATATATAATCTCTCCCTTATAATAAAAGAGTTTTGGGTGCCAAAGTTCTAAAATGCACTCCTTTAGTGTTAGGCCGAAAAAACTGCCACTCGGAAGACACTGGCTGGGTTCATTGGCTGCTTTGTGCAGTCCCGGCCAGCGTTCCAAGGTCATTTACATATGGAAGCTGATTGGACTACACTCCATTCCACACCTGAAACTCACCCCCCCCCGCAAGGCAGTTGGAATTTTCAGTTGGAAGAGCAGAATGATGTCAGCTGCTCCCTAGGCAGAGGCTGTGTGTGTGTGTGTGGGGGGGGTTGTAAAACTTAAGACAGACAGGCAGATAGGGTTGCCAACTCCAGGTTGGAAACTTCCAGGATATTTTAGGGATGAAGCCTGCTGAGGGTGGGATTTGAGGAGGAGGAGGAAGAGGGGGACCTCAGACAGATACAATGCCATGCTGCCCACACTCCAGACAAGCTGTTGCCAGTCTCCAGGTGACAGCTGGAGAGATCTTAAAGCTTTGGTGCTACTTCAAAGTTCCCCAGGAGCCCAAAACAGAGAAGTGTTTTGGAAAATCTTGAGGAATTGTTTGGTGCATTTACGATGGGGCTCCTGGGGAACTATTGTTGCCAATCTTGGCCCAGCAGCCATCAAACCATTCTCTTCAACCCCCTGCTGTGCAGCTGACTTCCCCCTAGGGTTGCCAATCTCCAGGTGGGACCTGGAGATCTCCCACTGCTACAATTGATCTCCAGATGACAGAGATCAGTTCCCCTGGAGAAAATGGATGCTTTGGAGGGTAGACCCTATGACATTATACCTGCTGAGTCCTTCCGCCCCCCCCCCGCCCAATGCTGCCCTCTACAGAATCCACCCCCCAAACCTCCAGGTATTTCCCTCCTTAGAGCTGGCAACCCTACATTCCCCTCAGTGCCTGTTGGGAGTGGGTGGTGGGGGAGGGGAAGGGAGCAGGCGACCGGTCCTGGAGTGGGGGGGTGGAAACGGACCCGGCAGCCGGAGGCTTGCACCTCCAGTCGCCGGCCCTGGAGTGAGTGGGGTTGGGTGGGGGGAAACGGACCCTGCGGCTGGATGTCGGCCCTGGAGTGGGTGGGGGTGG
>NW_015164694.1:624665-649225 GCF_001447785.1 Gekko japonicus
GGGTGGGAGGAGAGGGGGGCCGGGCCGAGATTGGGGGGGTGGGAGCGAGGTGGCCGACGGAAGGCCGATGCCTCCATCGCCCGGCCGAGATTGGGGGGGGGGGGGGGAGGCAGGCGATGGAAGGCCGATGCCTTCATCAGCTGGCCGAGATTGGTTCGGGCGAGGCGGGCGACGGAAAGCCGATGCCTCCGTCACCTGGCTGGAGTGGCCGCGGGGGGGTTTGGAGTCGGGTGGCCTCTGGCGGGAGCCGTGGTCGCCCGGGCCAAGATTGGGGGGGCAAGGCGGGCGACGGAAGGCCGATGCCTCCGTTGCCCGGCCCTCTACAGAATCCACCCCCAAAACCTCCAGGTATTTCCCTCCTTAGAGCTGGCAACCCTACATTCCCCTCAGTGCCTGTTGGTAGGCAACTAAGCTTGGTCCTGTCACCTACTTTGGCCTTTGGGAGAAAACACATTGGGGCCAATCCTGATAGGGTTGCCAACTCCAGATGGGAAATTCCTGGAGACTTGAGGGATGGAGCCTGAAGAGGGTGAGGTTTGAGGAGGGGTGGGACCTCAGACAGGTACACTGCCATAGACTCCACCCTCCAAACCAGTCAGTCCCACATAGGGAACCATTGTTGCCAATCTCCAGGTGAGGGCTGGAGAGCACTCAGTATTACAACTGTTCTGCAGAAGGGAGGGCAGAAGTCAGCTGAAGTCAAAGGGGCAGATAATGGTAGGTTGATGGCTAGCTGGGAAGGAGATGGGGTTGCCAACTACATCCTGACAAATTCCTGGGGATTTGAGGGGTGGAGCCTGGAGAGGGTGGGGTTTGCAGAGGGGTGGGACCTCAGACAGGTAGAATGCCATAGACTCCACCCTCCAAACCAGCCATTTTGTCCTGGGTAACAATTGTTGCCAATCTCCAGGTGAGGGCTACAGATTACTCACAATTACAACTGCTCTTCAGGTAGCAGAGATCAGTTCCTCTGGAGAAAACAGTGGACTCTGTCATTATACCCTGCTAAGGTCACCACAGCAAATTGACACTGTTTGCCCAAAGCCAGAGCACTGCCCCAGAACCTCTTTCTAGATCCCGTTGTATTGCTTTCACAACGGGCTTTACTGCTAGTAATATAATAAATTGGGGAAATATATTAAGCATGAGTCACTTGGTGGAATGTATGTTTATGCTGCAGCCAGTGTGGTGTAGTCATTAAGAGTGGCAGACTCTAATCTGGGTTTGATTCTCCACTACTCCATAGGAAGCCTGCTGGGTGACCTGGGGCCAGTCACAGTTCTCTCAGAACTCTCTCAGCCCCACCTACCTCACAAGGTGCCTGTTGTGGGGAGAGGAAGGGAAGGCAATTGTAGGCCACTTTGAGACTCCTTAAGATAAAGTGGGGTATAAAAAAACCTTCTTCTAGACGTGTCCTCCCATGGACTAGTCCCAGAACTGAAATCCTCCCCAGTGTTTCTTATTTTTTTATTTTATTTTATTAGATTTATATACTGCCCTCCCCAATGGGCTCAGGGTGGTGTACAACATTTAAATATACAATTAAAACAGTATTAAAATAGCAGTTTATGGCACATACTTTCCAGAGTGAAAGATGAGGAGATCACTGGGGGAAGCCCGAACTGTAAGAGAGATTCATGAATGATGTGGGAAGGTAAATTATTGTCCTGCATGCCCTGGTCATTAAACATGGCCAGAGAGTTGATGACCGTCAAAGGGGCCCAGTATAGAGCCTTCGGTTATGGTGTATCAGAAGCCCTGTTGACATTACAATGAATGTATGTATATCGTTCAATGTACCTTTGTCCATCTGTTTGTAAAAAAGAGCCAACTCATGTTCACTTTACAAATGAAACTGGGGACCAGTACCTGGACTAGAGATCTCTTCAAGAAAGTTGGAGAAATCAAGGGAGCGTTCCATGCAAAGCTGGCCATGATAAAGGACAAAAACGGTAGGGACCTAACAGAAGCAGAAGAGATTAGGAAAAGATGGCAAGAATACACAGAAGAACTATACAAGAAAGACCTCGATGTCCTTGACAACCACGACGGTATAATCGCTGACCTCGAGCCAGACATCCTGGAATGTGAAGTTAAATGGGCCTTAGAAAGCATTGCTAACAACAAAGCTAGTGGAGGTGATGGTATTCCAGCTGAGCTATTCAAAGTCTTAGAAGATGATGCTGTTAAAGTGCTGCACTCCATTTGCCAGCAAATTTGGAAAACGCAACAGTGGCCACAGGATTGGAAAAGATCAGTATACATTCCAATCCCAAAGAAGGGCAACGCCAAGGAATGTTCAAACTATCGCACAATTGCACTCATATCACACGCTAGCAAGGTCATGCTCAAGATCCTACAAGCTAGGCTTCAACAGTACGTGGATAGAGAACTACCAGAAGTACAAGCTGGGTTTCGAAGAGGTAGAGGAACTAGAGATCAAATTGCCAACATTCGCTGGATTATGGAGAAAGCAAGAGAGTACCAGAAAAATATCTACTTCTGCTTCATTGACTATGCTAAAGCTTTTGACTGTGTGGATCACAACAAACTATGGCAGGTCCTTAAAGAGATGGGAGTACCAGACCACCTCACATGTCTCTTGAGAAACCTGTATAAGGGCCAAGAAGCGACAGTTAGAACCGGATACGGAACAACTGATTGGTTCAGCATAGGAAAAGGAGTACGACAAGGATGTATACTGTCACCTTGCTTATTTAATATATATGCAGAGTACATCATGCGAAATGCTGGCCTGGATGAATCACAAGCGGGAATTAAGATTGCTGGGGAAAAGATCAACAACCTCAGATATGCAGATGATACCACTCTAATGGCTGAAAGTGAAAAGGATCTAAAGAGCCTCTTGCTCAGAGTAAAAGAGGAGAGCGCAAAAGTGGGCTTGAAGCTCAACATCAAAAAAACTAAGATCATGGCATCCGGCCCCATCACTCCTTGGCAAATAGAAGGGGAAGTCGTGGAAGTAGTGACAGACTTCACGTTCCTGGGATCCCAGATCACCGCAGACTGTGACTGCAGCCATGAAATTAAAAGACGCCTGCTCCTTGGGAGGAAAGCGATGGCGAACCTAAACAGCATGATAAAAAGTAGAGACATCACCCTGCCAACAAAAGTCCGCATGGTCAAAGCAATGGTATTCCCAGTAGTCATGTATGGCTGTGAGAGTTGGACTATAAGGAAGGCCGAGCGCCGAAGAATAGATTCTTTTGAACTATGGTGCTGGAGAAGACTCTTGAGAGTCCCTTGGACTGCAAGAAGATCAAATCAGTCAATCCTCAAAGAAATCAACCCTGACTGTTCCCTGGAAGGCCAGATAATGAAACTGAAGCTCAAATACTTTGGCCACCAAATGAGAAGGGAGCACTCACTGGAAAAGACCCTGATGCTGGGAAAGATTGAAGGTCAAAGAAGACGGGGACGGCAAAGGATGAGATGGTTAGACAGTGTCAGCGATGCAACGAACATGAAATTGAGCCAACTTCGGAGGACGGCGGAAGACAGGAGAGCCTGGCGGGAGATTGTCCATGGGGTCGCGAAGAGTCGGACTCGACTGTGCGACTGAACAACAACAACCTGGATAAATGTGGGGTTTTAATAACATGTTCAGCTGTACATACATCGAATATAACATGATAAATACTCAATGCACTTATAAAGAAAAATCAAGTGAAGACTGTACATAGACTGTATGTGCTTTCACTGGAACTTATTAACAGGGCTAGAGTTCCCATGGGAACCAAACTACTTTTCCTTGCAATAGCTTCTTAATTGCACGTACTCTGACCTTCATTCCTTTGCTTTAATATCAAAACTAGGCTGTCATCTGCAGCTCTGCTATCACGGAACCTGAGATGTCAGTGGGGTCTAAAAGCAGGCTTCCAGACCAGTTCAGCATCAGTGGCCTAGCTGAGCCATCCTGACTGGCACTCCTTGCCAGGATATCGTAATCCTGGGATGATAAATACATAGCTGCTACTTCAAAGTGATTAAAGAGAAAGAGAGAACACCAGAAAGGGGAAGCTGTATATTCAGAAAAACAGGCGTTCTAAGGAACTTCATAAAGATCATGCTTAAACAGTAGAACCAAAAGGGGAAGATAGAAGTCACATCTCCGTGGTTGTCAGAAGGAAAAAGAGTCCATGAAGCCACAGGACATGGATTAGCACACGTCCTCCATAACCCCTCTATAACTCTATGGAACAGTGAACAATTTTCACATTCTAAGAATATAAACATGATTCTGCCTTCAGTTTCTGCTTTCCACCTACTGAGTGTTAGCTGATGGTTCCATTCCCCACCAACAAAACAATAAATCCCATTATGTGCATGAAAAAATATCATAGTTCATGGGCTGATATGTGATACTATTTGGATGTGATCCAGCAGAAAGCAATTGTGGCTTAAAATGTATTTTACTGATGTTGAAGGAAGGTTCACTTTCTGATCTCATCACATCAAAAGCATTAGTCATTTCCTACTTTATTATTCTTTTTCATGGTGAAACTAGTGGTAATATTTCATTAAAGGTGGGGAAAATATACTTTAGGTCAACTAGACTACCACACGGTGAAAGCAGTCCTGGTCCCCCCCCCCCCCCCCCACAGCAGCAGGGCAGTACTTCTGGATGAGTTTAACCTGTCCACTGGGCTGCTTCCTCAATTTAAATCACTTTCATATCCACTACTTGCACCAAATAGGGAATATACAAATATTCTCTTTTTAATCCCTAAAAAAAAAAATCAAGGTATATCACATTGTGCAATGTAATAACATGTATTTTACAACTAGGATAGCATCATTTTGTAAACCATACAGTGCCTTTATTGAACAAGATTTCAAATGTATGCTCCTTATAACTACTGAGATTTTAATTTTCCTTAAAAAGTCCTTTGTATATGACTGTATTGTTCTTATATGTTCTGGAGGACAGCTCAAACATTCAACCATTTTAACAAAATCTAAAATTCACATATTTTCTGCTGTCTGCCAGGACTGCCTGATTCTTGTCACGGATGATCCCTTGAGTGAGAGGAATGTGATTCCTGAAATTGTAACTGGATGACTGGTTCCCCCCATCTGGGGCGGGCACTGGCATTTGCCCACTCCCCACCCTCTTCACATAATGAAGCACAAGGGGAGGGGGAGCCAATGAATGCTCACAGCATTGGCGCCGACCAATAGGAGGCTGGCATGCCAGTTGAGTTTGGCAGCGGCTGCCTCCTCACCACATTCCAACACAACACAAGCTCCCCACCCTCCCTCTTTTGAGACCATGTGGGATTAGCTGGTCACTGGTTTGGGTCCGAGTAGAAACTTTTGGGCCCTCACTCAAATTGGCTGTGTAGGGGGCATTTTTTTGCCTCCTCCGCATGGTCCTAAGAGGTGAGGTATAAATAGGCCTGGTTAATCTGGTTAGGCCCTAACTGGGATGGCAGAAAATCACAGGTTGAGGGGATTTTGAGTTGGTAAGCACTCCAAGGTATCAGAAATGGGGGGGGGTGTGCACCAAACTGGGTACCTATCAGCTTCACAGACTGGGTGGCTCAGAGGGGGCCTCTTTGGGGTTGGGAGGACATATTGTTAGCCAAATTGCCTTAAATTCTTAATAATGGGGAAGTTATGATTATTAATTGGCAATAGGTAAATTAGGGTTCACACCAATTCATACAGAAGTCCCACCTTTACTGTAAGTACCAGAACAGACATAGAGACTATGATTGGTAAAGTATAATGTCTTTTACTGATGGATATGTCTTAGTCGAACAATACACAAACACTCACACAATTATACTTATACTAAGAAATAAAGATAGATAATTATGACGTTTGCATGAGCAGGGTATTTGTTGTTTGGGTAATATTTACCTGTCTTCATGACTGAGCCGTTCCAATAGAAGAATGGAGGGGATAAGAACGGAAAATGGGGAACACGTGCTCTGAACCGGCAAAGTTTAAAGATGGAGGTAGGGTAATTGGATAGCAAGCGGGACATAAGAGGGTTAATTGTGCCACCACCAAGTTGCCATCTTCGACGGTGGATTAGATCTATAAGTAAACCGGCCCTGGGAAGACGCCTAGATGAACAAAGAACTTACGTTGTCAGGCTAGGTTGATAAATGGAACCCATCTTGGAGTGATAAGATTTAACATCTAGAGTACTGCACTTTATTTATTTATTGTTTTTATGCTGTTTTAATTGTTTGTTATGGCATTTGCCTCTGTTGTTAGCTGCCCTGAGCCCATTTGGGGAGGGCGGGATACAAATCTAATAAATAAATAAATAAATAAAGCTTCGATAGGGGTCGTGGAGGGGTTGAGAGAGAGAGAAACCATGTGCTCGGGCATCTTTTATAATGTGGTGTGGGGGGCAGGCTAGTCTGGCCACATTCCCCTGTGACACCTCCTGTTAGTCCGTCCCATAAAACATACTAATGGTTGGCTGGAAGAGGGGAGGGGGACTAAGGAGTGGTCAATATTGAGATCTAGAAACTTAGGTTGGAAGCTGGCACCAGGTTGCAGGTAAGATCAGTCATCAGGTTAAGGTTATTGTCTCTTAATGACCCTAGCCGGGTCGTTGATGGGCAAACAATTAGTTGCCAAGCAACTGCAGGGAGAGTCTCTTGAGTATGTGGAGAGTTGTAGGTAGCTGGAGGGGGGGGAAGGGGTTGCCTACATGTGCTGGAAGAAACTCCTAATGGCGTTTGGAGCTTTCTGTCCTCATGCTTGGGCATGGCATGGCATTACACAGACAAAGGAACTGATCCGTTTCACATCAGGTAAGAGGGCAGGTAACCTTGAAGAGCTGCTGGAACATCAACGCAAAGAAAGGTTTTTCTTCTCTCAGGTGTACAGTCTCAACTGGCCTCATATTGGGTCACCTTGCAGTACAGTCCCTTAATCATATCTTTGCATAGTCCATATTTATTACTTATGAGATATAGATCATAAGAACATATTAAGTGCCTTGCTGGGCAACATTATGACAAGCCTTAAGGCTTAGCAGTCGTGGGCAGAGACTATGCCCTTCCATCCCCTCTACGCACCCATGTGTGGGCCATGAGGAAAGAGATTAGGAAGGATTCCTGACCTGGCTCTGAGCCAGGGTGGTATTGCCCTGTTAGGAAGCTTGCCTTGCAAGCCAAAGGCAACCCGTGCTTCAATGTGTTATCTAAGTTATGCAAATCAGCTTGCTGTAAATAAAGTTCCCAGTTTAACTCATAACCTACATTGTGTTTCATTCAAGGGGTGGACAGACAATACAGATGTTAGCTTAATTGCACTGTGGGGGGAATTCCCCATTGAAATCAGTGGGGAAATAAGAATGAATGAAACAAATTTGAAGTTCTGTTTCATGTAAAATATGTAGGAGCGTGCTCCAAGAATTAAAAAAATGTTATAATTCAGATGTGGAATTCAGGGAGAAAATTTATACCTTGATTGCTGATTTTCAGGTAGGACATTACCAGTTGGGATTCAAATCCATGCAGTTTTTGGGTTCTGGAGTTTCAGGGCCATTGTTTTCAATGGGGGACCAATTTGAGGGTGTGTGGCAGATGTTTTTAAAGGTGATGGCATCAAATTTTCACAGAACATAGGCTTCCTTCTTATCTAAAGACCCCATAAATTTCAAGCAGTTTTGACAAAGGGTATGATTGTACAGACCCCTGAAGTAAGTGCCTCTTGGCATTGGTGCACTTCAATGATTCCAAAAACCTCTCTGCATTCATTTAATTGTCCTAATCTTGCAGTGACTGAGTGACAATTAAAAAAAACCTCTTTCCACTGAAAATTCTGTGTTTTCCACCCTTACTTGTTGAGGTCTGTCATTTGGTTCTTTTCATAAAATGTGGAGGAAGAAGCAAGCTAGAATGGCTGTTCTGCTGTCATTGCCTATGGGGGAGATGGGGAGGGGGTCTGGGGTGGCTGTTTTTCAACCAAATGACACCAACATTTGCAGGGGAGGTAGTGCTACGTGTACACTGAAGACCATCAATATTTCAATCAAATTAGGCCAAGGTTCCAATTCTATGGGCACCTGAACAAGGTGCCCCCGGCCATTCTACTTGCAGAGAACAAAAATGGCTCAGCCCCCACAAAGAAAGGAGGGAAGAGAAGTTAACAAGAATGACAGCTCTGCCAGGCCCTGCACCTGGCTTGTGCTGGCTGGAAGCCATCCATCCAAGAAAAGACGAACATTTTAGAGGAATGTTTAGAGGAAATAAAATGTACAGACTAGAAGTCAGTTTACAAAAGTCAAAGGCCTGTTCCTTAATCTGAGAATTTAGGAAACTAATTGCCCTTTCTCAGTGAAAATTGATGTATGGTATGCTGGAGTATCTGAATAAACAAGAAAGCTAAAAAAGCACATTCTTTAAAATGCAAATATTTAATTAAACTAAGAGAGAAATGCACCCTGTTGTGATGCAATAACAGCCCAAACTGGGCATTGGGTGCTCTCTTCTTCACTCTTTTTACCTGTTCCCAGCATGTAGATGAAACAGTCATCTTTTGAAGCACATTAATGCTGCAGTCCTAACAAATATTTCCTGAGAGTAAGCCCCATTGAATAAAATGGGACTTTTAACACTGTCAAACACTGGCAGTCTTGAGAATATTGAATTCTTTATCCACAGACAAGCACAAAGAGATAAATAAGGAACAGAAACACCTGTGCCTTCTTTTAGAGACATAATCTGTTTAATAAATATGACTGTAAAAGCAATAAACAATCGCAACTATACATTACACTACATTGTATCCAACCAAGAGAGAAAAAAATTACATCAAAAAAGTCATTTTAAAATTAGCAGTAGTTCCAATGCTATAAGAAAAAACATTCAAATTGACTTCCTATAAAAATAACTTGGATAATATTGGACGTCCTTGGCCTGTTAGAATTGTGAGGGTTACTGTACAGTGATAATTGAATATTTTCCTGTATTCCAAAATGCTACAGCTATAGAGATATGACTGATGCCAAATCTTGTAGCAAAAGGTATAGAGGAATTCTAGATACCACAATCCAGATGGAAAATATTTAAAAGCCTCCCTGTTTTTTGACATTTGTTCATTTAGGCTCAAATTCAGTCTCAAGTGGGGATGTAGAACAGCCCTTAGAATTCTGCTCAACTAAGTCACCTCCCTGACACATACTCGTGCTATGCTCACCATCTCTTGAAACAACCCGCATTTCAAAGGGTTGTAGGATGGCTGTAAATTAAACACTGCTTAAAAGCTTACCAAGTGATTCTTGTTAACAACATTGGGAGATGATAATCTGTAGGCTCTGATCATGCATTTAAATTTTCTACCACTTCTTTATATTCCTGGATTTTCATGTAGTTATAGATCACCAGTAACTCTGGAATTAATGCAGTAAGAGACCATGGATTGGTCAGGAGGGAGCTGGTGTCTCTGGGTCTGTTCTATTAATTCATGTGAAAAAGGAGATGCTTCCCTGTAACAAAATCCCAGGTTGTTGCAGTAACCATACATACAGGAGAACCCCTGTGGGCACAGTAGTGATGAGCAGATTATACTAGTTCTGTTCATTCATCGTTATGGAAATATCCTGAGCTACAATACTCCTTAATTTAACTAGAAGAATTTCTAAATTTCAGAATCTTGGCATATGCATCTTGTCAGTTTTCAGTGCCTCCAGTTCATACTATTTACCCCCTATCTGTAGCTTGTGCACACTGATAAAACACTTCAAAAAGCAACCTTGGTGCAATCATGCGTGGAATTGCATGAAAATCATTTTGTGTGGTGGTTTACTAATGCTTACATGCCCTTCTGCAGAATCATAAAATAGCATACAAAAATTTGATATCATCATATAAATACTGATTTTTTGGTAAGTGTTTTACCAATGTTCAAAATGGACAAAAATTGCATGAACCCCAATCTTGATGTATACACGCATACAATCAGACTGCTTTTTTATAATGCTTTATCAGAGCACACATCTGCATTGGTAATGTAGAGGAGGAAAAAGACACAAATCAATTGAAGAAATAGAAAGATATGGTAAACTATGCTTATTTACTGCTTTATACTAAATTCCAAAATATGAAAAATTAAGGATTTATGATTCATCAGTTCTATTAAAGAAAAAAAAGCTGGATAATTTGGAAGTCTACGTCCAGAGAGAAATTTATAAAATCCCTGGGACAGGACCAGTCAAACTTAATTTTTGGCTGTTTGGAAAGAAATCACAACATACTGTACCAATCTAGGATCTTGCCACATGGGATAGTTTCCACACTGTTTAATAAAATGAAAAGAGACCTTCTAGTTGTATGAATCCACTCTAATAGTCAAATATACAGATGAAAGCATGCCACAAAAGCCAACCCACAGAAACTTGTCTCCCTCATGAACATGCCAAAATGGCATGGTGGCCATTGTGATCCACAAACTACATAGTTCAGGATTCTCAGATTCAGTCTGTTTAGGTCCCATTGAAAAGAGCTGAGCCTGATCCCAAATATAGATAACATTATTGTAATGCAGCTACATTGCTAAACTACCTGTGAGATTCACTCCCATTCAGAAAAATATTTTTTTACATATCAAGTGAGTATGAATTTTTACTAACATGATCTATAGTAGAGAAACTGATTTAAAATGTACAGAGGAATCATTCCCATGCCAGTCCCACCATATAATATCTCTGTCAAAGTTGGGCTGCATAGTGCATTTAAACCTCATCTAATAAACTACTGAATTGGCTAGAAACAAGAGTCCACCAACATTGACCAAGGCCGTACATTGCCATACAGTGGTGTTTGTGTATTTTCCTCCAATGCAGGTTGCTGGTGCTGTAGGTTTTTCCCTTAAAAGGATTATAGCAGTTTAAGTAGTTTCAGTCAACCAATTTTTGGATTTAGGTTTTGTCTTTTGTTTGTGTTTAAACAGTACTATGTCTATTGGATCAAAGTATTAGTAATTTGTCATACAATGAATTAATGAATTTTAAAAGCTGTTGTGATATTTTGGTCATTATTAACATGCCATATTTTTCTATATTTCTTGTTTTGAAAGTTATAAATCCATACTGTACAACATTGAAAAATTTCAAGATATAAAAGTTCAGATGTTTGAACCACTGAATTTCTAATTTAGTCTGAGCCTTTACACACAGCTCAAATTTATTTTTTCAAATAGGTTTGAAAATTCATAATGCTACATTACAAGTCAGCTTCTGGCCTAATCTTAATAACCTAGAGGGCTGTAAAAAATATGCCAGACCTGCCTAGAGATTAACGTAATCCCATATTTAAAAATAGCTTCAATGGACTGGGTTATTTACCTAGACATCTGAGATAAGTATTAACCGGTATTTCAGATAGCATCCTCAAGCACTCAGACACTTCTAAACAATAGCATTGACTTCTGGGAATGAAGACCTCAGATTCTCCATGCCTCCAGTCAGCCTCCAAAGGGTGGCTGGATATCTTCTAGGATTACAACTGATCTCCAGGTGACAGAGATCACTTTACCTGGAGAAAATGGCCACTTTGGAAGGTGGACTCCATGGTATTAAAGTCCCTGCCATCCCAAAACCCCACCCCCCAAAGCTCCAGGTATTTCCCAACCCCCCAGAGCTGGCAACCCTAACCATGAATTGGCTGCTCCTCATTGCCCCTCCAGTCAGAGAGGGAATAGCCAGCAGAATCCACTTCATAGCATGTAGTGACAAAGAAATATTTGATGACTGCATGCATTCACAGTACATCTGAGGCAGCTGGAGATCATGGAAGGTGTTGTAGTTCCTATGATGACTTTCTTCCCCGTACAATGCATTCACAGAAGGAATAATCAAAGATCTCCATAAAACCTACAACCTTCACTATATGACCTGGTCTTCTTGGCCATGCACTCTAATTGCACTTCATTTTCATTTGACATCATGGCTGAAGATGTTGGTACCAATTATGGGCCTGTTTGGATTGGATACCAAATCTAGAAGGTTTGCAGTACAAAGAAAAATTAGTCATATATATTTTTGCAGGACTCACTGAATCGTCATGAAAACAATCTATTTAAAATTTGTTAGGATGATTCCATGATCATGCAATCAGGCAGTGGAAAAAAGATTGTTTCGCACTCTGAGATCTTTGAGAGACATAAGAGTTGGAGATATGTTTTTGTATTTAGATGCTGTAGGGTGATAGATACAGCATGGAAACCAGAGTGGTTCAACAGTCATTTCTCATACTGGGTGCATATTGAGATAGTTTCACAGGATTGGATGAACATTTAATGTGAGCAGGTTATCCGTTAAAGTTTCTTAAGGTTGCATCTCCAGATATCCTCAGCTTGTAGAGTTGTGGACAATCTATTTGTGGACAAATAGATTCTATTATCATTATTTACTGGAACTTTCATCAGGAGTCACAAAGACATTGCAAATTATTGTCCTGCAACAAATGCCTTGATGGAATGTTAAGCAATTGGAGAGCAAGTAAACTGTGGATGGAGAGAGGTCATACCATTTTCAGAGGTGATGGTGATTTGAGAGATAGCTGCTTGCTATACTTTTGCAGGGAGGAGGATAGTTTTTTGCAGGTTTTCCTATTGTTAAAAAACCTGCCAAACCCATTTGACCAAAAGGAATAAGGGAATTGATGTGTCTTTCAACCACTTCAATGCTCTGGAAAACTGTTATCTATTACTAATCTTTACCAAGCTTTAAATCAAGCTGAATCAGTTAGGTGCTAATATAAATGCCTGAATGGACTGAATCCATTTGAACTGGATAGTATTATGCCCTCACTTTTTACTCCAGTGGATGTAATGCAGAAGGTACCTAACACCAGAGAGAAAGTGTCTTGGGTTTAAAAGGTCAAGCTGATATTTCATTTTACCAGCTAGGCAAGAATGGACAACCATTAGCTTATGAAACAACTTGACTTTGTCATGGAGATATGCAAGCTGCTTCTAAGTCTTTCTTATATCTGAAGAAGCCAAAAACAGTTATAGAAAAAGGACAGGAAAAAATATGAAAAGGTAAAATAAACACATGAAAAAATGCAAAATGGATAAGAACATTGTAGTGTCTTTAAACTCCAGTGCAATTTGTGTGTGTGTGTTTTAAAAATATAGGCTGGGGTGGCAAATCCACCTATAAGCTTGCAGTGTTCAAAGCAAAAATAGTTATATGAAATGTCTGGAACTTTCACCCCATCTCAACCCCTTCCCAAAAGATTCCATGCACATCCTTGGCCTATACCATTATGAATCATCTACAAATTAAACCTGGATTATAAAAGAAAAGTGGAATAAGAAGAAAGGGTCTTTTCATGTCCCCCCCCCCCTTTCCTCAGTTAAAAGATAGCACCTGTACACTGCAGTCCGAACTGTTATCCAAATGACATCCACATGCACAGGCTTAAAGCTAAAAACCCTTTTGTCATCAGAAGAATCAAAAAGTCCAAAAGCAGTGATTGGTTTCTTTTTTATACATATATATATATATATCTATATCGCTTGGGGTGAAGGGGATACAGATAGACCGGTGTCCTTGTTTCAAACATTTATACAAGTAGGGATCTCTTTTGTGCTTTGAGTCTCAGCAACTGTGGAAATACTTCCTGTGAGAGAAAGAAACACAACAAAACAAAAGAGAGTTAGCACAATAATAGACTGCAATTGAAGGAACAGAAAATACTTCAATATCACAACATTTGTCTTTGGATTCAATTATACCATGCTAACATGCCATGTGCCCAGGATATTTGCTTGTCATTTAGAATGCAATGTAACATCTTGTTCCTATACTAATGAATGTGACTTAACCATGTCAAACTGCGCAGCAGGTAAACGAGAGGAGGAACAGGGCTAGTTGTGTTCCTTAGAAGGCTTTTAATGGCACTTGAAAAGAAAAAAAAGGGTGTCAGAGATTTTTTTAGGCACTTGCCTTTGCTTAAAGACCTGCTGTGCACACAATGTATGGTGACTGTGCACTAAGCTGGGTTTTACAGCTAGTGGTAAATTTCCATAGCTGGGGGCTTTAAGCCTACCCAGGAGCAATTTCTTATGACCCAACAACCATGATTCTAGAGAAGTCCAAAAGCTCCCAGCAGAATCCACCATGAATTCTACTTACCTTGGTTAGAGGCCAGAGATCTCTGCAGAAATTTTGTCTAGCCCTTTGGAATTGTGCTGCCATGCTTGCTATTTGGATGTGACAGAAATAAATAATGCCTGCAGATGCTGCACATCATCAGTGCTTTCACTCATACATTGCTGTGCTGCATGCATATGGGCTTTGTGGACTACAACAGCTGCGCGCGCATGCGCGCACACACACAATTAGCAGTTGCCAAGGAAAAGCAACCAACAAATTGCTTCTGAATTTCTGCCCCTCCATATTCCCCCACCTCAACACTTTGGGGAGTTCTTATTTACCTCATCCTGATTACAATATGGCAACATTTGTTTTCCCACTTCCATACAGACTGGATTTCCAACTAAGCATTAGTATCTGCTATTGAGGCAGGTATCTTATGACTGTGTGATCCTCCTCCCCTTTTGTTTATGTAAGCTATGTTCACTGGCAATCAGGCACATTGAAACACTAGATATTTTCCCCTGTATGTGATTATTATGTTTATAATTGTATTCCCTTTTGATAATGGAAAGATCCTGAGAGATTCTGTGAGAGTTCACAACTGCAGTAGTGTGAATTGTTCCTCATTCATTTAAATGTGCTGAGATCTTAATTTTCAGTTTTTATGCACACACCTTTCCTCCTCCTTAAAAAAAAGAACACATTCTTTTGGAGATGGGGAGAGACAGAAGTGGCTTAATAGTGTGTGATTCCCCATTTGAAGCCTGGGAGCATGGGACCTTTCTGCTAACTAACAGGAATAATGTGCACTAGGATCTACATTAACATTGGAACTAACCAGTCAGGACCTTTGCAACTAACTAAAAGGAATATAAATGCAATTGTGCACAGCACAGTGTGCTGAAAAATTATACCAGTGTTTTAAGCACATGATTGCTAGTTTGCTTATCTCACATAAATGGGGAGGGGAGGGGGACTCACATGAATGAAAGGAATGAAAAGCTCAGAAAGAACAACTTGCACATATGCCATTTCAGCAAGTAAATAAAGAAATTCTGCATTTGAAATCCAAGGCCAGGCAGGGAACAAGATGGGACAGAAAAACCATGAAATGGTTTTGGGGGAAATCTATCCTCCCCTGTTAACCAAGTGAGAGGATGACATTGATGATGTGCAACATCTGAAGGCATTATTTATTTCTGTAATAAGTATATTGTTCATCCAACTTGCGATACATGCAAAAAATGTATGTGCAAAAGCTAGTGAAGCCAGTATAAAATAGCAACTGTGGTAGCACAAAAGGGGACCAGCTGGAATCCCATGTAAGATTTGTAGATTCCATATGGTCCTCCCACCCATAGTCAGGAAATGACTCTTCTGTTAGACCACAAGTCTTCATTAAAACAAATCCAGCAACAATTTTAATCCCAGATATGCTGAGATTGGCTGCTATTATTCACTGTGCAGAGAAAGATAGTCCTCACATGCCCAAAAGCATTGTCTATCTTTCAACATCACATTGTTCATGGCTGAAGCCCACATTATAGAATGCTTTCAGGGCTTGGCTCTAGCTCAGATTGAGCTAAGGCTATATCCAAAATAGGGTTGCCAGATATCCAGGATTCACTTGGGCAGTAGAAGAAGTGCCTGATTTGTCCAGTATCCAGAACAGTATTCATGCAATATTGTTACTGAAAGCTCTCCAAAGGCTCCAAATGTCCCTTTAACTTTCCCAGTCTAGCTGCTTTGGTTTTTGCCCCCAGCAGACAGCAGCACCAGCCCCCACCCTTCCATTTAGCTGACTGCCCATTGTCTAATCAGCAGGTCAGCAACCCAGCGCACCTGCGCCTGACGAGCGCTCCTCATACATCTGACCGCCAGCATGCTCATCAGCAGGGCAACAGTCTATGCACTGTCTGGTCCTGGACCCAGGGCAGTCCTTGGCTGTCTGGTCACGCTCGCTGGTTGGTGTCCAGGATGTCCAGGAAATTTTCCTCCCAATAGCCTCTTGTGTACAAGAATTGGTCTTTGGAAATCTGGCAACCCTACAAATAACCCCAGCTAGAATCAGTTAGATTCATTACAAGCAGTTCTCCAACACTGTTCCCAAAATGGAAGATGATGGGGAAGAAGAGAAGTTAAGTCAAAATAAAATGCACACAGTGACAACAGGACATATATTTACATTAGATCATTATGCATTTCTTTCATTTAGAGAACTGTCAAGTTGCTCCAACAACTGGCCATCTTAATTTCTTCCTTGCATTTAAGTGGCATAACTAGATTCAAATCCAGTAGCACCTTAGAGAGCAATAAGATTTTGAGGGTTTAGGTCTGAAGGGAGATTTGACTCTTGAAAGTGCATACCCTGAAAATTGTGTTAGTCTCTAAACTGCTACTGAACTCAAATCTGGCATATTTCACCCTTGCCCTATTCTGACTTACATTAGAAGACTGCAGAATTCTCTTTGTATTTCAATTGAGAAGGTGGAAAAGAGCTGATCTACCATGGGGGTAGACTTGGTTTTCCACCAATAAAAGCCAAAAGAGCTAGGGATTTTCTTGATGGAATATAGTACAAATAACTTTCTTGATGAAGATGATGGGATATGTGCAACTTTATTGCTGGGTTTTTGTTCCACCGTCTCACCACACTTTCTACATTTTGTATTCTCCTTCTGCATTTGTCTCAGTTTAATTGCTTTCCTCTTCCCCCCGGCTAAGGAGGGAGTTAATTTAGGAGATGAGGTAATTTAACAAATTACTGTATCAGTGGTGGCAGCCTCAGGCCATGCCAGGTTTCTTGGTCTTGCCTTTTTTTCTGCAACTAGGAGTAGTCCTCCTGACCTGGACAGCCCAGGCTAGCCTGATCTCATCAGAAGCTAAGCAAGTTCAGCTAAGCAAGTTGGATGGGCAACCACCAAGGAATACCAGGGTTGTGACACAGAGCCAAGCAATGGCAAACCACCACTTGCCTTGAAAACTCTATGGGGTCACCAGAAATCAGCTTTGACTTGACAGCAACAACAAAGGAGTAATACTGCAGATAGGGTTGCCAACAAGCCTAGAGAAAAATGGCCTGCCCTTTTAAGACAGGCTTAATGGGATGCCTCAAAAAACATCAGCTACCCGTTTCCACACAGAACATTTCCCCCCAGGTCTTTTGGTAACCCTAACTGGAAATATACCACAAAGGATGTTTGCTATTACCCTTTGATTGACCGAAGATAGACTATAGTTTTATTTTTTTCCTTTTGTTCTTCTTATCTATTGTATGGATTCTCTTCAGGCCAGTTAGTCTTTGATAAACATCCTTTTCTGAGATGCTTCTGCCAACTTAGTGGTATTTAGTGGCTGGGTGGAGTGGGGAAATTACTTGGGTTGTGTTACTTAGCTCCGTTCTTTCCTTTGGTACCTCAACTTTTGCTGATTACGATTTAGTTCCTTTGATTAACTGGATATATTCCTCTAAATTCTGGCCTCTGTTTAGGTTTTAGCTCCAGATTTGTTCTTCTTGGTCAGTCTTCTCCTCATTTCCTCTTGTTCACTCTCTTGAGTAGGGATGGGCAGGAACCGGGAAAATGGAGGTTCATGGTAGTTCATGGGAACTCATGAACCATGGTTCAGAAACCTCCACAAACTTTTCCATTTACTGAACTAGTTCAAGTTTGTGAGGTTCGTACAGGTTCCAAGCAAGCCAGTTCAGTGATGCCTTTTGCTGTGGAGGCCACAGCGGTTCTCACACGTCAACTCAGAAGGCATTTAAATGCCTTTGGAGCTCACTTGCATCACACTGTGTTGGTGGCATGACTCGTACGTCAACTCAGAAGGCATTTAATGCTTTCTGAGCTGACTTGCATGAGTCATACTGCTGTGGTGGCACAACATGAGTGAGCTGTCAGAAGGAATTTAAATGCAGGTCTTCCGGTTTATGGCGACGCGCAGGCAGACGCATCTCCAGGACCTCCGGGGATGCAATCTGCACACCAGCATGTAGGAGGGGGCACGACGGCTCGCGACCCCCCCCCCGGAGCCTTGGTGAAAGGCTCCTAACCAGGGGGCTTTTGAGGGGTGACCTCTGCTCTGGCGCGATGCTGGAGAATTGAGGTGCTCCTCCACCCCAACGGTCCTGCCGCTGAGTGTCCACATGGACTTAGTGCCGCTGACTGGGACAAGCATGGGAGATCGAGCGAAAGAAATGATTGCCGAGCGAGGCCGGATGGCCGACAACGAACAATGAGTCGGGTGGAAGCGAGCATGAGAAAGCTACCCCCCCACGAAGCGGTAAAAAGTGAGCGGGGGAGGGGCCACTCCCAAGCTCACAAACGAAACACAGAATAAAGGGGGGGGGGAATGGAAGAGCAAGCATTTAAATCTTTTTAAAGAGACTTACCAGAGTGCAGCTAAGCGTAAGGGTGAATTTCAGAGACTTTGGCAACTTTTAAAGAAAGTAAACAATCCAAAAAGATGGCAGGGAAGAAACCAGATAAAGACAAACTTGTGAAAGCAAAACTATTGGGCAGTCCTCAAACGGAAGAGACCACTGAGCTTTCCAAAATGCTGGCAGATTCCTAGCACCCTCTGCTGGACGAGATGACTGATATCAAGCAACAATTGTCAACAATAGGTCAGAGCTTGGCCTCACAGCAGCTACAATGGACTAAATCCTTAAAAGCAATGGAGCAAATGGCTGAGAAGGTGAAGGAAATGGACGTTGATACTAAAAAAGTTAAGAAAAAGGTGCAAAAGCTGGAAATGAAACAGGCAACAGGAGAAACACAACTTTTACAGTTACAAATGGAAAAAGCAAATCTGGTCCTACGGTTTCAAGGGGTCCAGAAATCAAAAGGAGAGAATCTGAAGCAATTGTTGAGTGAAGCAATAGCCTCAATAACATTGGAAAGCGGAATATCTTCACAGCGAGATGGATGTAGTCTACAGGTCCTAGTCCTCATATATTAAGAAGAATAATCTGCCAGGGGAAATAATAGTAAGATTCTCGAAGAGACATGTGAGAGACACTATTTTGAAGGTAACTACGGGAACACCCTTGAAAATCGGGGACAAAAATATCAGGATTTTAAAAGACATTCCATTTGATATAAGACAGAAGAGAAAGAAATACAAAGAATTAATCCTTTTTCTACAAACAAAGAGCATTGGATATAGATGGTTAATTCCAGAATACGTCATTTTCAAACTCCAAGATAAAAAAGAAAAGATCGACTCTGTTCTTAAAGCACAGGAGTTTTTGAGAGCACAGCTAGGAGAACCAGCTGAGGACAAGAAGGCAGAAGAAGAAAGCAAATCTGATGGCGAATTGGACTCGGCGTCCTCTGACGAGGACTCTCTCTCCGAAAAGGGGGCGGCTGCCCCCAAAACGTCATATAAATTGAGTATTAGAAAAGATAAAACAAAATAAAGGCTGATGGACTCTGCATTGTGCCTGAAAATTTTACAAAAATTGTGGGATGCTCTGGGGGTTTCATTAAACAGATATAATGATGAAAAAGTTATACAACCTAGCATAACTGACCATGTTCAATGTATTATCAGCATGTTAGATTAACATTGATATAAGCGGTTGTAATGATCTCTTATTCTTGGGTTTTTAATGATTAGTGGGTATCTTTTCTTTTTCCTTAGATGTAGTTCCCCTTTCCCTTTTTTTCGGTTATAGTTTGTAGTGTTGAAAAAATAAATAAAAAACTCCCCCTAGGGGGATTATAAAAAAAGGAAAGAAAAGAAGGCATTTAAATGCCTTCTGAGTTCACTTGCGTAAGAATACCATGGTGGCATGACTCACCAGCAAACTCAGAAGGCATAATGGGACATCAAAACATTAGTAGGCTGTGCAAGACTGATATGTGAACTGCACTTTCTGAACAATGAACTAAACCACGCACTTCAAGCAAATGAATGAAATCAGAAGAGTGATTAAACCAAAGGTAAAACAAACAACTGAGGAAAAACAGTCTCTCACAGGAAAAGTGTTTTTGCCATATATCAAAAGAATCACTGATCAGATGGGAAAACCTATGAAAAAATACAACCTACAAACAGTATTCAGACCCACCAGAAAAATACAACAGATTCTATGATCGGCAAAAGACAGAAGAGACCCCCTCACTTCTGCAGGAGTATACCGCACCCTGCAGTTGTGGACAGGTTTACATTAGGACCACACAGCGTAGCATCCAGACAAGAATAATAGAACATGAAAGACACTGCAGACTTGGCCAACCTGAAAAATCAGCAGTGGCTGAACATAGCCTAACTCAAACAGGACACAGTATCTTATTCCAAGACATTGAAAGGCTGGACAACACATCCAATTACCATGTCAGATTACACAGGGAAGCCATTGAAAATCATAAACATAAACACAATTTCAACAGGAAAGAAAAGAATTTAAAAACAAATAGGGCATGGTTTCCTGTTCTGAAAAACACAAAATGCTCTACCTCTTACAACAGCACTACAGATAAGATTAGAACCTCAACAACCAATCCATATGCAAAAGAACCTCCTCAGGAAAGCTCCTCCATTAGCATGTCACAGCCTGGGGAACTCACAGCCTGACTCAGCCTTACCCCACCTTCCTGAGTAGATCTAAATTACCTGTCTACCATTTTTCTTCTCACACTGACACAGAGAGTACTGCATCTTTCAGTGTTATACCTCTGAGGATGTCAGTCACAGCTGCTGGCGAAACGTTAGCCAATACCAAGACCACAGCCATACAGCCCGGAAAATCTACAACAACTAATGAACTCCAGCCGTGAAAGCCTTCGACAACATTTTGCTAAATAGCTTCAAAAGCTGGTTAAGAAGAGAATCAGGTTAATCATGGTTCACACCTGTGCTAGTCTGTTCTCAGCTCATGTAAGGCAGAGGACAGAATATGGTCTGTGGAGGAAATGCACATTGCCTATACTTTTTTCTTTTAATTGTGGTTAAGTGCACTTCAGTGCTTACTTATACCCAGGCCTTAGAGGAAGCAAGCAAATCAGTATTTGGGTCACTGATTGTGCATGCATGTTCAGGATCACTTCTAAGGGTGAAAGTGCTTACTAACTGCATAAGTGGCATGTAAAAAGTAGTAGAAAATTTTCTATTTTCTATACTATTGGTTGTAAAAAAAATGTTTCCTATATAGCAAAATGGGTTAATATGCAGGAGATACTTAGCTTTCTTTCTCTTTTCCATCTGAATCAAGTTAGGCAATGGATGTACAGTTTCCTAAGTGGCAAAGGACTAGATAAAACTTAAAATCCAGACAAAATGGAGATGTTGTGGATAGACATTAGAACTGATCCAGGAAGAGGTCAGCCTGAAATAGTATGCCTGCAGTTTGGGAGTGCTCTTGTATTTCTTTCTGAAGATATCCAGGTGAAAAGTGGCTTTTCAAAGATAGGTATTTTTAAAATTTCACTAGGCTGTTTAAAACCAATTTCTACTCTTGTATTAAATTGTGAATGTAAATTTTTTAAATCCTTCATCTATATGCTTTAACGACCATTATCAAATGGAAGCTGCCTTGGGCCAGTCTTGGAGTGGAAAGGCAAAATATTAAATATTGACATTTGTAATGAAATGAAAGGATATACCTGTATTAACTTTTTTTAGTTCTCATCCTGTAACTTTAACAGCAACATGACAGACAGAAATGTAAACAGTAGGCAAGGCTTTTCCTGGCATAAGATAAAGCAATAGGAAAAGCTTAATCTGTTTAATGTCTACAAGTCAGGCTGCTATGAGAAGCACTCAAGTAAATGAAAAACATGGTAATTTTAGGATCCACTGTTTCTGTTGCTCGTCTCCAGGTAAGCAGACAGATATGACCCTATGGTGAGCAAAGCTCAGCTTTGTGTTGGGGCTATATTTGCTCTTCCATCCACATCCTATGGTTCAGTATCATTGTATATCTAATACTTAAACCCATGGATCAGGGCGATTTGTACAGAATTAAGTATTTTCAACAAACTTGCCCCCCCCCCCCCAAGCTTGCAGAAAAAAGCTGGAAAATCTTTTAAAGGCAGGAATAGTTAAATTCCCCTAAAAGACAAGACAATTGTCTGCAAAGCCATGGAAAAACACTCCAAGGTCAGTGAGGAAGAAGTTGTTTTAACAGCTGTTGAGGGACATCCTGAGGAGAGGAGGAGCTTAGAGGAGGTGAGCTCCATTCCTGCCAAGGGAGAAGCCTGGAGGCTGAGTGCCTTCTGATCAGGCTCCTCTTGCTTCCCCCAGCCATCTCAGCAGGAGCCTGCCACTTGAGCTGCAGGGAGGAGGAAAGAGAATGGAGGGTGGCAAGGAGCCACCTTGCAGAGAGCCTCAGAGGTGGTGAGGTGGCTGTGCTGTGGGTGGGGGAGGAGGGAAGAGCAGTGTTGGTGCCAGTAGGGGGGATCAAAGTATGCGATGGGGAGGAAGAGAGAAAATGGGGTAGGAAGAGAGAGAGAAGGAATGACAGTATCTTGGGGAGGGGACAGAAGGAATGACCGTAGGCTTACTTTTACATATAGGAGAGAGTGGGTAGGAGAAAGAGAGAAACTGAAAGATGAGATGGGGGAGAGAGGAAGAAGCAAAGAGAATAAGATGGCTGCAAATTTCTTCCTAATCCCTGCTTGTATATTCTAATAGCCAAGTCAACCAAAAGTGAGGGATCAGAAATCTGTAGACTGGAACTGTGAATGGACAAGACAGAGTTTCCTACAAACCTTTAAAATTCCCCACATTTGCAGAAAAATCTGAAATCTAAAAAAAAAGAAAAGAAAAATGGTAAAAGGAGCACCTGTAGGTTTAAGAAAGAGATGCCTGTGGCCATTGCAAGGCAGTGTTAGTAAAAGGCAGGAGGAGGACTCATCAGAAGTAGGTCAAACAGAAACCACTGTGTGACTTGCTCCCACATGATTTCTATAACACACCTAGATTTGGATGCTTGCTAATGTAATGTTCAACAGCAGCCAACCACAAAAGCCATCGTGGTGTAATGGTTAGCGCTTCAGACTTAAAACTTGAATCTCCATTCTGTCCTGAAAACTCACTGGGTGACTTTGGGCCAGATACCAGGCTTACCAAATGCCGGCGGAGGATCTGCAGCTCTTCACAGGATCCCTGCCGCGGGGGACGGCGATACGCGGTGCACCCGCCGTCGCCAGGATGTGACGCTATGCGTCGCTCTGGCAACAGGATTCCAAACAACCCTGTTGCCAGAGTGACGCGTAGCGTCACATCCTGGAGATGGCGGGTGCACCGCGTATCACCTTCCCCCGCGGCAGGGTTCCTGTAAAGAGCTGCAGATTCCCCGCCGGCATTTGGTAAGCCTACCAGATACACAGTTACAGATTACCTTACAGGCATGGACGGATTGGCTATTAAGATACCTCTCAGTGGGTATCTTAATAAACACAATGATCCTGCATTGAGCAGGGGGTTGGACTAGATGGCCTGTATGGCCCCTTCCAACTCTGTGATTCTATGATTCTATGGGTTGATGGCCTCTGTCCCATCTGGGCTGGGACACCCCGTGACAAAAGTGCTGAGCACCTTCACCTGAGACAAGGTGAGATTGAGAGGCAGCACCTGGCCAGCCCAAAGTGAGACAGGGAGCTGGCCCTGGCCCAGTCCTCCTGAGGCAAGACAGGGGAGGTGGTGCCTGGCTCAGTCTGCCCAAGGCAAGTGGGGAGGCAGCACCCAGATCAGGATGTCTGAGCCCTGCTTGAAACCAGGAAAGAAGCACTCACCCCACCTGAGGCACGGGAAGTGGCACCCAGTCAATGGGTTAGGCAGGCTTCCTCTTCCTTCCTCGCTACCTCCCCTCTTTGAGAGTGCAGAGCAGAGTCAGGCAGACTGTGCTCCTCTATCTTTCCTTTGGGAGGGCATAAGGCTGGAGGAGGGGCCCCCTTTCCAGAGTGTTTCACTTCCAGTCTGCCTCTGCTCCCAGGTTTTTCCTGAGGATAAAATGGAGGAGAGGAGAATGATATAAGCTGCTTTGAGTCCACATTGTCTGGCTGTCAGGATGAAGCAAAGATGAAACAGTGTGGAGAAGATGATACAGGGGAAAATGAGGTTCCTCCTTGCAAATACTTGCAGGTTGCCCATTATGCACCTGGGCCTGGCCTGGCAACTCACGTTGTGCAACTGAGCAATAGTTCTCCTCGGCAGAGGCTGCCAGGGGTAGGAGAAGAGGGAAAGCTAAAAACAAGAGTGCAGGAAACAGTAAGTTAGCTGATGGGTGGGAAAGAGACAGGAAAAAGGGAGAGGCAATGGGGGCTCTCAGGGAAGGTAAATCAAGATGGGTAGCCTTGTCAGTCTGTCTGTAGCAGCAGAAAAGAGCAAGAGTCCAGTAGAACCTTAAAGATTAATAAAGTTTGTGGCAAAGTATTATTCAGAAACTGAAGAAGTGAGCTGTGACTCATGAAAGCTCATACCTTACTACAAATTTTCTCAAGGAAGGGAAAGA